>NC_137825.1:9943082-10068082 GCF_963921795.1 Nannobrachium achirus | reverse complement strand
TCTTCATAATTGGTCCCCATCTCTAATGCTCATTATAAGATGCCACATTTTTTGTTTACTCACTCTTTCTTTTCAGAGGAGGGCTGTGAACTCTTCAGAAACCTGCCTATACCGGTGACGTCATCGACAGGGAATCCAAGCTAATGGAAACTGCAGTCTTTATATTCCTTTGACATTTGAAATGACCAAACCCGCCTACCGATGATTTCCCTGGCAGAAGGGTTTCTGAACTGACCGAGGACGACTGTGGTCATTTGGAAACAGGAAGTAGGCGTGATAAAAGGCGTGACTCCCTAGCTTCCGCCGTGGATTGAAGACACACCTCTGCTACTTACCGTAGTACTCGCCAACCCCCAATGACCATACATGAAAGCTAGATAGCATTTTTTGTTTTTTTTATTTAAAGCTTTTTTTACTGACTAGGTCAGGGGTCGGCAACCCAAAATGTTGAAAGAGCCATATTGGACCAAAAAAAACTAAAAACAAATCTGTCTGGAGCCGCGAAAAATTGAAAGCCTTATTATAAGCCTTATAATGAAGGCAACACATGCTGTAAGTGTCTATATTAGCTATATTAGCCTACTATCAAAATGTCTAAGTAGGCTACAAATACATAATGAGCATTCGTGATTAATTGTTTATTTTCCCTACAGCGCATCCTGGAGAGAATGTTGAAATTTAACATTTATTCTACACATTTTTACAGCATTGGAAAACGATAAGAATGTTTGTGTCATGTCTGTCCTCCTACAGAAATCAAAAAATATATTTCCCCCCCATCTTTTTCCATTTTCATACATTTTTTAAAAAGCTCAAGGGATCCACTAGGGCGGCGCTAAAGAGTTGCATGCGGCTCTAGAGCCGCGGGTTGCTGACCCCCGGACTAGGTGCTCAATCTACCTACGTTATTTTTTGTCTAGATTGATATTTCTATGCATTTGATGTGTTGATATTGATGTATTGATGTATTGATGTATTACCTTGCTTATTGTAAATCGCTCTGGATTAAGAGCGTCTGCTAAATGCCTAAATTGTAATGAAAATAATGGATCTCCGATAGGCTCCCATGTTACATTTGGCGGGAAAACGCCCATATCTCCGTTTCCCGTGCGGTGGAGCGTCTCCACGTGTAAACATGCTAACTGGATTAGCTCATATCTTTGGAACGCTTTGACGGTTTAACATGCAGCACTGCAGCCTAACAAAAGCTGGCAGGGAACGACATAAGTCTAAAAACAATGGTAAAAGTCTATCACAAAATGTGGAGGTAAACACATGAAGGAATCCCTGTGGGGGATGTGGGGGATGTGGGGGCGGTGAGGTGAGGTGAGGTGAGGTGAGGTGGGGTGGGGTGGGGGGCTGTCAACTGGTGACAGATGTCTCCATTAAGGCCATGCTGCTTCAGGCCACAGAGAGTCAGCAGGCTTCACCTCTTGGTTCAATCAGACCAGAAGGGGCTTTTAGAGCAGTGCTTTCTCAAACTTTTTCATGTCAAGAAAACACCCAAATTGACTCATATTAGCCTGCGGACTCCCATTTGAAAATACATGCCACGGACCCCCCATAAGAGAAGATTGTTACCAGATTAATTTCAAGGACCCCCCATTTGACATGCATTAGGGCTACGGACCCCCATTTAATGGCAATGGATTGTCAACCATTTTAATTTCAAGGACCCCCCATTTGACATGCATTAGGGCTACGGACCCCCATTCAATGGCATTTATATCTCTGAGACCCCAATTTATATTGTAAAATCAATGTTAATTGTGGGCTCGCCTATAAGGCGAGCACACTTTAGATATTGTCATTATTTATCTATCAGGCAGGCAATCAGTAGACGGGATCTTCGGTTCCTTTCTACTCCTACATACTTAGTGAGAAAATGAAAATAAAAACATCAATGTGTTCAGTTTACAGTGGCGAAGTGTGCTATTATTTATTATAGCAATCGGCCAAATGGTGGCGCTGTAGGAAGCCTTCGAAAGTGCGATCTTTGAACAGGTATAGCTCATGCTGTGTTATACATACAGCCATGAAACCTGTATACACTTATGCGTCTCCTCATGCCGAACAACTTTTACCCTCTAACTTTTGACCTCTGACCTTTAGGTCTCCCACAATTCGGAATTATATGAAAAACAGTAAAAATCTATCTCCTCCTGGGATTTTCGCGTCAAGTGCACAAAACTTTTTTCACATGAACTTTGGACCTATACGGTCAAACTGTCTGGTTGGATTTCTTTTAAAGTGAAATATAATTTTTTAATAATTTAATATATATTGCGGTTTTATGCAAATTATTCTTCGGCCTCTAAATCATACATGCAAAGTTACACGTTCATGGCATTTGGCAAAGATGTGGAGGGTTAGTCAAAGTATCACTGAAACCAATTTTATTCCAATCGGCCAAAGGGGGGCGCTATACGAAGCGTCTGAAAATTCAAACTTCAAACGGGCATAAGTCATGACTCGTTTCGTTTGAAGACATGCAACTTGTTACACGCGTGCTTTGACTCAAGCGGAAGACATCTGTGTCGTTGTTAAGTAAGCTCCGCCCTTCGATTTTCCGCCACTTTGAGCAGTTTGTAAAACGCGTAAACCCGCTTTTATTCTGGAATTTTCGCGTCACGTGCACAAAACTTTTTTTACGTGAACTTTGGACCGATATCTAAAGATCTGTCAGATCGGATTTCTTTAACATTGAAACATGCTTTTTTAAATAATTCAAACAATATTGCATTTTTATGCAAATTATTCTTCTGCCTCTAAAACATACAAGCAAAGTCACATTTTCATGACAAAATAGTGTAGAGGGTTAGTTCAAATATCACTGAAACCAATCTTACCCCAAATGGCCAAAGGGGGGCGCTATATAATTTTGAGCAGTTTGTAAAACGCTTAAACCCGTTTTTATTCTAGGATTTTTTTTTGCAATTTGCATGAAACATTCTACACGCAATCTAAGGACCTTTATCTAACATGCCTATGAAGTGCACACAAAAAAATTATAAAATAATAATAATAAATATAGCTGCAAGCAGCGATAAAGTGTCCAAAGCCAAAAACACCTCAAATCATGAACACAGCCTGGGATGTGCGTGAAATCTTGCAAGCACATTCCCAATAGGTCAAGGAACAGATACCAACCTTCTCACATTGGCCTGTTATAGCGCCACCAGCGGGTCAACTTTTGCACAACACATTTTTGGAACAAAATGGACCAATCTTTGACGTCAGTAACGTCAAAGAGAGCACTGCCTGCGATCTTGACATTTTGTGCTTTTATAGCCATTGTTTTCTGGCTTGAAGCGAGCCCACAATTGTTTCGAAGGAACAATATTTTTCTAGTTTACCTCTGAGAGTGTACAAATAGAACCGAATCAACCAGGTAGGGTCCATTTGGTTCCATGTGTACACTCTCTGAGTTAAAGACCCATAAGGTTCCATATGGTTCCTATACTATCATTTAGCTGCCTCAAGGACCCCCGGGGGTCCCCGGACTGTACTTTGAGAACCAATGGTTTAGAGCAGTGTTTCTCAGATGCCCCCAGTACATGTACCCTATGGGTACGTGAGAAAAAATTGAAAATGGGAATTATGTATTATGTACATATTCCCATTATGTATTGTACTGTTAATGTTTATAATTGTGAATGGTTAATCATTGACAGACTTTTTGTGAACCTGCTCATCAATATCTTGACTAGTACAACTGTTATTGAATAGAAAGCCAATGTTTATTTGCCATTATGCTATTTTATTTTGAACATATTGGCATTGGAACTGGACTTTTGAAGTCAATCTTTCTAAGCAAAATGCTGCAGTCAGGGGAAGGGGTACTCTGCTTCAGAAATCACTATAAGGGGGTACGGCAGCCCAAAAAGAAGAAGAAGAAAAGAAAAAAGTTTGAGAAGCACTGGTTTAGAGAGTTGGGCTTTAAAGAGAGCAGAACAATAACCGAATAATAATAATACTAAAGCTTGTCCCTGGAAGAGACTGAAATGACGGCATGAGATACATATCAATCTGTGAATCATGCAAAGCTACTCTAGCTCAGTCCCAGAATAAAAATATATGGTACTGGAAGACGAGCATAATAGGCTCCCCTTTACAATTGTGACTCAATTTTGTATTCTTCTCCCTTCATTGTTCATGAAAAATAAAGAAATAAAACAAAGCCATATTGGAGCACTCAAAAGGCTTGTTACAGTATAAGCAACAAGCTAAAGCTGTTCCCAGTAGACAAGAGATTTAAAAATACCCTCCAATTTCATACTGACTCGTTGCCTTCCAGAGTAGACTAAGACTGGTATAGAGCATCTGTTCACAACCTTTTCTCGGTCAGGTTGCACTTTCAAAAAATAAAAATACTTTAAAGGGCCATGAAATCCCAGGCTGATTTTGTTATCCAGTTCAGATGATTAAAAAAATGCGAGAATATAGTAAGCAATACAGCTGCACCAAACACACACAATAATGACAAAGCCAAAGGGCCAATGTGAAAGCATGATTTAGAGCAGTGGTTGCCAAACTTTTCAGGTCGAGACCAAAAAGAGAGATTAAACGTTTGCCTGGGACACAAACTAGTGAAAATAGCAGATCTACAAGCGCACTTTGCAATATCCTCCTCACGGCCCACTAGGGGGCCCTGACTGACAGGTTTGGGGAATGGCTGGCATAGAGAACGTGACTCCCAGAGTCGAGCGTTTGAGGCCGTGTGCATTTACAGAGTGTTAAAGTCTACTTTAATGATCTCTCAATCGATGGTGTTGGATGGACCCAACAAATGGAAACCAGTGCAGTATACTTTGTCTTTATGTTTACTACGTTATACTATCTTATATATTTAACTGAGAGTGCATTAGTCCATTAGTCTCAGGGCAGAGTGGCACTCAAGGCACAACGCTGGTTTCATGCTGTGTAGATTAGCGTTTCTCAAAGTGGGGGCCGTGAGTGACACACAAGTCCAGGGTTGCCTCAGGATACTTTGATAATATTTGGAATTCATCAATATCACTTCAGTTTAACCACTTATACTTAGTAAAACGGAGTTGCACTGTACTTGGTGCGATCTTTTTCAGCCTACACCAAGTCTCTTCAACAACAATAGCAGATCTACAACCTCACAATGCATCACATTTTTGGTGAAATATGTAACTTTAGGAACCCCATGCAAC
Organism: Nannobrachium achirus; assembly: GCF_963921795.1. Lineage (NCBI taxonomy): Eukaryota > Metazoa > Chordata > Actinopteri > Myctophiformes > Myctophidae > Nannobrachium > Nannobrachium achirus. The sequence goes on along the minus strand of NC_137825.1, from coordinate 10,062,902 downwards.
AACTATGGAGATTTCGAGGCTGTTTGCAGTCATGTTACTATAACATGCTTTAACTATTAAAGAATCCATTTAAAACTAAAAATAGATAATAATAAAGCGCTATCATATTCTCACAATGGGATTTACTTTACAGCTGTGGGCAACCACCATCCTAGGACAAATAAACCATTCTGCATAAAAAACGAATTTTAAAGTTGTTGCAGGTGTGGGCTGAATCTGATTTACACTCTGCCCAAGAAATATGACTCTGCAAAACCTCTTTAAGAGGCACAGCGTTTTATCCAATATTTGATGATTTCATTTGACACAGACAGTAAATCTCACTTCATTATACAGTACACTGTGGTACAGTATAACTAGTTTGTGAGGTGTTAATGTGAACCTTTTAACATTTTAAAGGGGAACTTCACTGATATTTCACTTGGATCAGTTGCAGTACTATAGCTCAATAGCTCCTCCTAGAGGAAGATTATCCCTTCAACTTTATAAAGTATCATATCTTCACTGTCGGCTAGAAACCTTGTATCTCCAAGTTTCAAATGTGTACATTTGTAAATTAACGACCGTCACACAAAACTAGTGAAAATAGCCGATCTACAAGCACACAACACCTCACACTGCAAGGCGTTGTGTTCTTGTAGATCAGCTATTTTCATTATTTTAAATCACGTTTAAATTGATAAATACAAAACAAATGGTTTTGGACATACAAGGCTTCCACCCGACAACAACAATATTATCATCTATGTTTTATTATCTTTTTCTGTGAAGTTGGTCTTAATTCAATCTGCAGTGCATTCACATGTATCATAATTCAATACTACTGTCTCATCAGGGTAGAATTGATTTTGTTGGCTAAAACCATGACGAAAAATCTTCGTCAACCACCTTTTTTTACTGACAAAAACATAATAAAAACTAAGCCATGATGTCTAAGACTAAGAAGACTAAATAGATTGACAATTTTGTCAACAAATAAAAAACTAGACTAAAGTGTTAAGGAGTTACAAGTGGAGAAGAGATCCAGAAGAACTAAAAGACAAGTCATTGCACTCTGAAAATAACAGATCTACAAGCCAACTCACAACACGTCTCAGCGTGACACGTTGTGAGCAAGTAGATCTGCTATTTTCAGCATGCAACCAAGTGTAAAATCATCCATTATGACACCATCAAGGCCTGTCAAAGTTTTAGTCGATTAAATTAACTGTAGATTTAGTCAAGTAAATTTGATATTTAGTCGACTTAAACTAAAACATTTCAGATGAAACAAATATTAATTATAATTTAAGACTATGACTAAAACTAAATCAGAATTTGCTGGAGGAGGATAAACAGGGTTGTATTTACTGTAAACTATACTGTGTGAATAATAGTGAAAACAGATCATACTTGGGTCTGACAGAATGGCATCCGTCTTGGGGACGAACTGGTCACAGCGGAGTCCATGATATCCCTCCTTACACCTGCAATAAGACACACATACAGTACACATGTTAGATAAGGTCCTTACACCTACAACAAGACACACATACAGTACACAACATGTTAGATAAAGTCCTTACACCTACATTAGGAGACACATACAGTACCCATGTTAGATAAGCTCCTTACACCCACAGTAAGACACACATACAGTACACAACATGTTAGATAAGCTCCTTACACCCACAGTAAGACACACATACAGTACACAACATGTTAGATAAGCTCCTTACACCCACAGTAAGACACACATACAGTACACAACATGTTAGATAAGCTCCTTACACCCACAGTAAGACACACATACAGTACACAACATGTTAGATAAGCTCCTTACACCCACAGTAAGACACACATACAGTACACAACATGTTAGATAAGCTCCTTACACCCACAGTAAGACACACATACAGTACACAACATGTTAGATAAGCTCCTTACACCCACAGTAAGACACACATACAGTACACAACATGTTAGATAAGCTCCTTACACCCACAGTAAGACACACATACAGTACACAACATGTTAGATAAGCTCCTTACACCCACAGTAAGACACACATACAGTACACAACATGTTAGATAAGCTCCTTACACCCACAGTAAGACACACATACAGTACACAACATGTTAGATAAGCTCCTTACACCCACAGTAAGACACACATACAGTACACAACATGTTAGATAAGCTCCTTACACCCACAGTAAGACACACATACAGTACACAACATGTTAGATAAGCTCCTTACACCCACAGTAAGACACACATACAGTACACAACATGTTAGATAAGCTCCTTACACCCACAGTAAGACACACATACAGTACACAACATGTTAGATAAGCTCCTTACACCCACAGTAAGACACACATACAGTACACAACATGTTAGATAAGCTCCTTACACCCACAGTAAGACACACATACAGTACACAACATGTTAGATAAGCTCCTTACACCCACAGTAAGACACACATACAGTACACAACATGTTAGATAAGCTCCTTACACCCACAGTAAGACACACATACAGTACACAACATGTTAGATAAGCTCCTTACACCCACAGTAAGACACACATACAGTACACAACATGTTAGATAAGCTCCTTACACCCACAGTAAGACACACATACAGTACCCATGTTAGATAAGCTCCTTACACCCACAGTAAGACACAGATACAGTTCAATACATGACAAATGAGAGAGCATGCCTCACATCAAACACACACACACACACACACACACACACACACACACACACACACACACACACACACACACACACACACACACACACACACACACACACACACACACACACACCACCTACCACCAACCTGCTCTATAGTCATACAGTATGTGTCTGCTCAGCAGTCACGTGCACACATACAGTATCCGTCTCCAAGCTCACAACACGTCGCACTGCGATGATGCATTGTGAGCTTGGAGGTGAATGAATGAATGAATGAACTTTATTCATATAGCACCCTTCACAGCACGAATGCACAGAGTGCTTTACAGATACACGATAAAAACGTAAGCTCTACAGTTGCAGAGATACAAGATAAACAATAAAAAATAAAAAGTAAGCTAACAGTTGTCTACAGTTGTCTGCTATCTTCGATATTTTCACCAAAAGGCCCTTTTAGACATTTCAGCCCCTGCCTCTGTAACATTCTCTGCACGTCCCTGCTGCACAGTGCACACACCACCTACCACCAACCTGTTCTACAGTCATACAGTATGTGTGTGCCCACAGTGCACACACCACCAACCTGCTGTACACAGTCACATTGTTCCCCAGTCTGTTCATCCGTGCAACACTGGCAGACACACATTGTGCTGTTATCCAGTAAACCTACTGGACATATTAGCCATCTTATGGTGTTTGTTTTTATTATTCACTGGCAATGAAACAATGCCAGACAATGGAACAGGATGTTAAAATGGTCGACACAAAGAGATATAAAAGAGTCAATACTGAGTACTGACCTATTTCCCTTTTTATTTTTGTTTTAAGCCCTTTTCTCCCCAAGTCATTATGCCCATCGATACCTCCCCACACACATGTGTGTGTTGTCCCTGCTGTTGTATCCTACTGCATGACTCACCTTCCAGTGAGGAGCCCCCACCGGGAGGACATAGAGTTTACTCCTACTCCTCCCACCAACACTACCAGCTGACAGGTGCCCCCCCCCCCCAGCCCGTAGGAGAAGGTGCAGTGACTAATATCCTCCTCCCTGCCTGGCTTCCTTCCCCCGAACACACCGTTTGTGTTCGTAGAGACCCCCGACAAAGCCGGATGCACAACTAGAGTTCAAACTCTACAGTAGTTACAAACAACGACTACTAGTATATGAAAAACGCTTAAGATTGTACTGTATGAACTACCGTAAATATAGAAATATATGAACTATGTATCAGTGGTGGAAAAAATTACTAAAATGTTGTACTTAAGTAAAAGTATCAATACTGCAATTTAGAAGTACTAAGGTTACAAGTATAATTCGGAATTCAAAATGTACTTGAGGAAAAGTACAACAGTATTGGCATCAAAATGTACTTAAAGTACCGAAAGTAAAAGTAATCATTATGTTCCATTTCCAAGTTTTCAAATATAATATCATTTTTGCGAGAAATTGCCAAAATGTATAGGGTTGAAGTGTTTAATCATGTATGTTTTGCAATAATAATCAATCTACAAAGTAATTAGTGACTAAAGTTTTTAAATGTAGTGGAGTGAAAGTATTTGGATTTGGATCCGAAATGTAGTTGAGTAGAAGCAAAAATATTGGAAATCGGAAATACTCAAGAACAAAATTGTAGGCCAACTTAAGTACAGTACTTAAGTAAATGTATGTAGTTATCATACTCTACACCACTTCTATGGTATACTACTGTAGTGTATGAACTATGTACAGTATACTACTGTAGTGTATGAACTATGGACAGTATACTACTGTAGTGTATGAACTATGGACAGTACATTTGGTGTATGAGCTGACACTAGCAGAGTTGCTCCATTGAGCCGCCGCACCATGAAAAGGAAACCGCAGTATATTTTTTATTCTTATGAACACTAAATGATTCTTCTTTTGCCAGCCCTCTCCTCTCCTCTCACCTCTTCCCTGCAGAAAGACCCCCTTGAGGGGACACCATGCATCCATCCAGGCCATTATAAACGGGAAACTGTTGCCTGTAATATCCTCTATGCAGAAAGAAAAATATAAATGGTCCACTGGGTCTGGTGCCATCAATAATAACACAATGCAGAGTTTCCAGCGGTTACATAAGCAAACCCAAGCAACAGAAGAACGCAATCACACCCTTTCACTGAGCAATCGAGAGCAACGTGACCTGTTGGTAGACGTTCAAATTAGGTGCGCGGCGGCCAAGGCGTATATACAGTGATGATTGGCTGAAAACGCATCCCTCGCCGTCCCCCGGTGAGACTGAAATGAATACATTTTATAACTCATCTGTGTCACTTTACCACTTTAAAGGGGCCCCACCATGAATTTCATTTTTTTTTCTTGTTTTTTGGTCTTCCCAGTGTCTCTTCCAGCCAAAAAAATAAATAAAAAATCATTAACTCTAAGCCCCTTTCATTTCAGTGATTTTCTGAATGGGCGTGTCTGAATGGTACTCTTTTGAAATCGCCCCCTTGCTCATTTCCTATTGGGCCCCCTTGAGAAGGGGGCAGTACTTCTTTGGAGGCTATATTCTATTGAGACCATATATATGAGGTGGAACCATGAGGTAAAATGGTACTAAAATTGGAACGATACAGAGAAGATTGTGATTGACTCTACATGGTTCTCATTGTGGTTCTCTAATATTATCTGTATCGTCCCAATTTTAGCCCAAAGACAGTGCCCCGTTGCCAACAAAGGGCATTTTGGTATTGCATCTGAAATGGCTTGGAATTAGAGACAGACAGAACACGAAATGTCAATATCCGAGTGGTTGTTTAGGATAAAACCTGTATAAAACCGTATTATGGGCCAATATTTATATAAAATATATATTGTGAAAAGCATGGTGGGGCCCCTTTAAGCATTTAAAAAATATATATATATTTTGGCTTTTCAAAAACAGCAGATATACAAGTTCATAGCACGGCACTCTGAAAAAACTTGAACATTTGTGCAAATATTTTGAATATACAGGTATATTCTTTTAAAGCGAATATTTTTCAACTCAAATCTTTGCTTCAGGCCAGGTGGGTCCCTGGAACAAAATCCTTTGGTCCACGGTCAAATGAAAACCATTGGGATCTAGAAGACATTTTTTCATATTTTTCAGGACTGGTCTTCATGGGACTTTGCACGGTTCTCTCTCCTCAAGACATAAAACACAGAAATACGACGATGGGAGACTGAGGGAGGTGAAGGGATGGATGGAGACAGTGAGAGATTGTTGAGAAAAGAGGGGTGACAAGGAGAAGAGAAGAGAAGGGAAGGGAGGTGGTCAGGGGGGTTGTAAAGGCAAGGGCGTCACAAGAGGGGGGAAAGTGGGACTGAGTTACTAGGGCCCAAGGTGGAGGGGCCTTAGTTATTTTATACTTTGGCTATTGAGAAATAGCAGATATACAAGTTCACAGCCGTGCTGCGAGCTTGTAGATCTGCTATTTTTGAAAAGTTGTGAAAATGTGTGTGAATCTTTAAGCGAACATTCGTAACTAAAATTTTGCTTCTGGGGGGTCCCTGGAACTAAATATTTTGAAATGGGGTTCCGTGGCCAAACACATATCATTTTGGGGGTCCTCCTCACGAAAAAGTTTGAGCACCATTGACATATTCAGATGACATTTTCAGATCTACAAGCTCACAGCATGGCACTCGGTGCCGCGCTGTGAGCTTGTATATATCTGCCATTTTTAAAAGTTAAAGCCCAAAATAACGTGCAATAATGCGTTCCTAGTCTAAATGCAGTTAAACCCCCTGAAGAACATTCATGGGGGGCCCAGAGTGAATCCTTGTTCCCAGGGCACAGAATTTGGTGCAACACCCCTGTGTATAGTGGTCTGGGGGCTTGTATAGGAGAAAGGAAGGGAGGCTGTATGTATAGCCTGTCTGCAGCCTCACTGATAGCAACACACTGACAGGAAGTGCAGGTCCCAGAGGAGCTGGAATCAAATGAATGTCTGAATGCATCTCCCTCAGAGCCGGACATTTTCATTCAGGGACAGTTTTTTCTTTTTGCTGCACTGGTTTAGTATGCAGGACCTGACAGTAAAGGCCTTTCAACAATGCAATCAGTCCTCACACTGCATCATTTCATAATGTCCATAAAAGAAACCCATGTACAGAACCTGACAAAATACTTTGAAAACGTTAAGGACGTCCACAACTACAACACCAGAGGCAGTGCCACAGATCACGTTCAACCCATAGTCAAATCAAACAAAGTCAAACTCGTTCTCCTACTACAGTGTTTCTCAAATGGGGTTACGTGTACCCCTAGGGGTACGCGGAGGTACAGCAGGGGGTACTCAAGATAATGCCCCCAAAAAGAAAATAGAAGTATAAATCATGATACTATTATTCATAGTTAAATAATGAACTACAATATATTTAGAAAGAGAAACAACATTTACTGTTATGTTTAATGATGACACTTGGAGAAACTTGTGAGCCTGATAGTTGCCAAAACAAATGACATGGTACCAGGCAACTGGTATGTGTTTGAATGTGGTTTGAATGTAAGTTATTGACCTGAAAACTGGACTGAAATGTTATGGCCACAGTGTTGAAACTCTCACTCCCTTTTTTATTTTTTGTGATTTAATTGGGAAAATGTTGTTGTCGGGTTAAGGGGGTACATGGATTCAATAATCAGGGAAAGGGGGTACTCAAGCCAAAAAAGATTGAGAAACACTGTCCTAGTATACCAACAAAATGTGGAACGCCTTACCGAAGGCCTTAAAGGAGTGTAACTTTAAAATCGCCCTGAAAAAACACTTACAGGCGGCAGCCGCTCGTAACTGGTAAAAACAGACCTAGCCCAGCCTTACCCTCCCCCTGACCCTTCTTGGTATATATCTACTGTATGTATTTTTTGCACTGTTATTTTGTTTTTCCTTTTTTCTGACAATATCTACTGCATAGTACTGTGTTCTATCCATCTGTCATTCAATGTTATATGAGATACTTAAATGGTTTCCTGTGCAAATAAGCAGAAACGTTTACTAGTTGACCTTGCACCAGTGAAAACTGTACTTTTTCCTATGCAAACTTCTAATAAAGTCTTCAATCAATCAATCCCATTCAATCCAGTGGTTGGACAGTAACTATACTGTAAAGTACATAAGGAAATGTTTTGAGTATCTGTACTTTACTTGATTAGAAGCAGAGCCGAATGAATGCATGCTCTACGTGCTGAAGCAGAGGGCACCATGCTTGGGTAGGCACCAAACGGTGGGGAGAACTATCGCCGTAAAAGCACCAAAATCTATAGCAAAGGCTGCTGAAGGAGTTCTAAAACGGTGAAAAATTTTCGAGTGAGAGAGAATTCAAGTTTACGAAATATAAAGAAAGACACATTATGGTGGAGGCGGTATAGAGACCAGGATTACTGCATGTTTTTTTTTTTTTTTTTTGTGAGAGTACCAGTGCAGTCAGTATAGCCTTGAAAATGAAACAAATACCATATCTGTTAACTGTCTGCTTGCATTTAAACCATAGCATGTGATTCAGTCACTCTCATATTACCTATTCTACACTGAAGCAATACAACTAAAAATGCCATGAAGATTACAATTATGACACGTAATGGCACTACGCATGCTACAGACTGCAGTGCATTAAGTGCAGTGGTGCTGTTGGGTTCATCATGTTAGCATAACATCCTAGCAATTTGATGAAGTAATTGCTGAAAAGCGTTTCCCATCTGCTCTTAATGGAGCAGGTGCAGTTTGACATTCTGGGATAAGAGTTGTTATTTTCTCCACTAATGTCTGAATGAATGAATCCCCATCAGGTTCACAGCTCAACACAACACATCTACACCGTTTCACAACCTTACCTCTGATCAGCCACATATATACAGAACACTAACATGTATCATCTATCTATAAATGCGAGAAGTCTCTGCATGCGTGCGTGCGTGTCTGTCTGTAATCCGCGTATCTCGAGAACCGTTCGTCCCACCGGCTTCAGATTCGGCACACGCGTTCCCCGCCGCGGTGCGGAGTGCAGTGCCGGGCCTCGACCCGACCCGACTCGCCGTTTTCCGAAACCGGTGCAAAACGTTCGGAATCTCTGTATGCGGAGATGATTGTTGACATCAGGCTGTTTCTGAGGAAACCGGCGCAAGCGCGGACTCATTGTGACATCACATCATAAAAGGCTCTGACATCACGTACGCCACATGAGAAAAAATGCCATGGTTACGTATTGAATGTCATCAGTATGACGTGTTCTGATGTTCCTATATGGGCTTAAATGGACACAGGCAAACTTATGGTCAAAACGGCTCTTATGACAACAGGTATAATGGGGTTTGTATTAAAGGGTAGGGCATTCACAGAGATCTCCATATTAAGCATGAAAACCTGCAGATCATGTCCGTCTCACCTCATGTCACGCTTCCATAAATGGCCAATATGTCATCAATATATCAATATCTGGGAACGACCATATGGACATATTGTGTACTGTATCTTCATATAATTGGTCCACTCCTCACTAATGTTCATGATAAAATAGCACAATTTAGGACAACATTTTCTTGTCTTTTGAATAAAATGTCATTTGGTTTTAGTTATATTTTAGTCATCTGATAAGTTTTAGTTTTAGTCTATTTTAGTCAACTAAAACTGCAGTTGATTTTGTCAAAATTTGTCAAATTTTACATTTGGTTGCATGCTGAAAATAGCCGATCTACAAGCTCACAACACATCGCAGCGAAACGTGTTGTGAGCTTGTATATTTCGTTTTTATCTAGTAGGCCTATTCGTCAGTGAAAAAAGGTAGCCGATGAAAATTTTTCGACATAGCTTTAGTCAATGGAAATGAACCCTGGTCCACATTGTCCCTATGGGGTGCAGATTCGGTAGAAAATATCATATCTAAAAGCTCACAACACAAACAAAACTGCTTTACATTTTTGTGTTTTGTTTTGCTTTGAGATAAACATCATAACGCAACAACTCTCTCTCTCTATAAAGCCTATAATGAAGTTGTTATCAGGTCCTATAAGTGTTTTTTTAAAGCATTGTGCGGATTGAGTTTAATAGATTGTTTTCCTCTGCCGTATAAACACCGATAAATAATTAGTCCCCCCAGGAATCCGCGATTCCGCGATCGCAGAATTTTTCGCGGAATTCGCGACCACCCGCGGATTTCTCGGCCGTTCGCGGACTTTTCTGACGTCCGCGGAATAGCGGTCGCGAGTGGCAGCAGAGCGGCGGGAGTAGTCATTACTACTATTATAAAACAATGTGTACATGGTCTGGCAAGTGGCCACTTCATACAGAGCCTGGGGAATAGCTTAGCTTCCTCCTGCTAGTTGCACTGACGCTGTATTGGTCCGGTCCCACATTCGTTCCTGACAGAAACTGTGTCCTGATCTATAGTTCCTCTCTGCCTCTATAATGGTCCTGGCAATAACAATGCTAATACAGAAGAGAATAAATAAATATTACACCCATACTAGGTAGTAGGTAGGCTATCCTCTAAAATGTGGTTACTATGGGCATTAGCCTAATTCACGGCCCGCCCACCTACTTCCGTTTCTCAGTTTTCCCCGGGTGCTGACTTCAATTTAGAAGGGGAAACTATACTGGACTTAAAGCCAACAAATCATTATTTCTAACAGTAAAGTACATTATAGTGCATTGTGCCGTTTAGTATCTTGTGTTCTTGATCATGCTAGCCGTATTTTATACTTTACTATTCGGAAATTGCATTAAATTTGCGATTTCTGTGCCAACTCCATAGGCTATGGTAGGATTTACCCCTTCAAAACGGGACTTCAGCACCCGTGGGATGCTGAGTGGGCGGGTCGTGAATTAGGCTAATTGGTTAATTTGCATGACAATATAGTCTTTGCAACAGAAAGTAATTATTAAAAACAATAACAATTAAAAAAATAATAGATTTAATATTAGATTTTTATTCTCAAAAATGATTATTTGATTATTCTAACCACTAATTACAATTAATTGTAGCTATTTCATGAAGGGTTTTACTTGATTATTAGAACTATATCATTTTTAGCTTGATAACTGGTCATTTTAGGTTGTTTATTAATGTCCGCGGAATCAAGAATTGTTCACCACAGAATTCCGCAGAATCAGGATTGTTCTCCGCGGAATAAAGCATTTTTCTCCGCGGATTCCTGGGGGGACTAAATAATAGCAGCACAGATCACACACACAGAGAGCTCTTCAGGACAGCAGCTGACTAATCCCAATTCCAATGTGTTCCTGGCTATGTCAACAAACATGCTAGCGTCGCGGCTTTCAACCGGGGCATAATTAGATTGCTTTCTCACTCATTAAACACATTTGTCACTGCCGGTAACGCAATGTTTTATCTATGAAAATAAACACAGAGAATTGTCTTCTAAAAGATTTCATCCCTATGTGACAGTATAGAGTGAATGTTATCTATCTAGCGCTATACATATTCATTTCTGTCGAGCTGCGAATATATATATATATATATATATATATATATATATATATATATATATATATTGGGCTGGGACTCGATTAAAACAAATCTAATTAGAGGCTTTGTAATTAATTAATCATAATCAATCGCATGTTTAATCGCATATAAATATTTGAGCTGATTTTATTTCAATTAAAACGCATTTTAGTATATTTAGTGAATTTTTTGAATCAAATTTTCCCATCCACTGGGCCGAGCAAATGAGCGGACAGATCGGTGGCTTCTCCCATTCATGGCACTGTGGTTTGTTGACTGTTGGTTGGTGCACCCGTGTGATTGGTATAATTGACCCATTCAGAACGGGTACACACATTTTGTGTTTCATTATTTTATGCCTTAACTATTGAAAAATAGCAGATATACAAGCTCACAGCGCGGCACCGAGTGCCGCGCTGCGAGCTTGTAGATCTGCTATTTTTGAAAAATCGTGAAAATTAGAATTTTGACCCGATTCTATAAGTGTCTTTTGAATCCTTCTAAGGTATTTTGAAAACCCTATGTTTCTATGTCAGCAATCTGGCCAGCCATCGTCAAAGAAAAGGTCCTTTTCACTTAAATGGAGCTCAGTTAGCCTGTTCTTGAGAGACTACTAATGTCAGTGGTTCTCAAACCTTTTCATTTGAAGGACCCCCAAACTGATATTTATTTGGCCACGGACCCCCATCTCAAAATATCTAGTTCCAGGGACCACCCAGAAGCAAAATTTGAGTTACAAACGTTCGCTTTGAAAATACATATATTCAAATATTTGCACACATTTTCACGACTTTTTTCAAAAATAGCAGATCTACAAGCTCGCAGCGCGGCACTCGGTGCCGCGCTGTGAGCTTGTATATCTGCTATTTTTCACTGGTTAAAGCATGCAATAATTTTAGGCCTAAATGGGTTAAGTGAAAGTATAAATACACTATTGAAGAAATAGTACAAGTTCGGTATTAAGAATTTACTTGTGTAAAAAAATGCAAATGTATTGGCAACAAAATATACTTAAAGTACTAAAAGTAAAAGTACTTATACATGCTACTATGCAGCATGTATAAGAATCTTTGAAAATAATGGATCTACAAGCTCAAAACATTGTGAGATTATAGATTGTCTATTTTCAAATGGCCAAAGTACAGTATATACAGGGCTCTAAATCAAGTAGTAGCCTTAACTAGTATCTATACAGATTACAAACAACTGTAGTGCAGGGGTCTTCAACGTTTTCAGGCCAAGGACCCCTTAGTTGAGAGAGAGATGAAGCAGGGACCCCCACAACCTGTTCATAGATTCCATATAGTTTCATTGTTTGACAGCACAATCATCAGTGTATTTTGGATTCATGTCAATTTGTGTTTTCAGATATTTAACCACTTATATCAGCCGTCAATACTTAATAAACTTGACCTTTCACTCTGTACTTAGTCTGCTCTTTTTCCCCTCTACACCAAACCTCTACAAGCTCACAACACGAGGCGTTGTGAGCTTGTAGATCTGCTATGTTTGGCTACAGTTCTCAGAGTATGGACACTAGGGTTCAAGTTGTTAAAGGACCAGGTCACCTGGGATAAGATCTGGGACAACCAGATCTTATTTTATTGTTGTGTGGGACACGATCAACACAATCCTGAATAATTTTTTGTGTTCAATCTGTGTTTTTAGATATGTTAGTATTTCAGCATGCTACAACTGGTCATATGATGCATTTTGCATCATATGACCAGTTGTAGCATGCTGAAATCGGCTGAAATACTAAAATATCTAAAAACACAGATTGAACACAAAAAATAACTCAGGATTGTGTTGATCGTGTCCCACACAACAATAAAATAAGATCTGGTTGTCCCAGAGGTGACCTGGTCCTTTAATATAAAAAGGATTGGAAGATTTGGAGGACCCCCTGTAGTAACTCTGAGGACCCCCTAGGGGTCCCGGACCCCCTGTTGAAGACCCCTGCTGTAGTGGAATACAAAGTGCAATGTTTGCCTCTGAGGTGTAGTGGCCAAAAGTAGAAGAGAAAATTGGAAATACTCCAGTGAGTACTTGAGTACATGTACTTAGTTACTTTACACCACTGGGGTGCGTGCGTGCGTGCGTGCGTGCCTACGTGCGTGCGTGCCTACGTGCGTGCGTGCGTGCGTGCGTGCGTGTGGATGGCTGATCTATCCAGCCTGCATCCATGGGCACAACATACTGTGTAATCACACCTGGCTTTGAGTCCAATTACACTCTCAACAGCAAACAGGCTAAACGGCTCTGAAAGTGCTTCTTTGGATGGTAATCATAGGGTCAGCCAGCTGCATTTCAGAGGTGAGCAGTTTCAGCCCTATATGGGGCCGTGTCCACAGAAAACGTATATTTATGAGCGGAGAAGCACTTTGGATATCATGTCCAGAGCCAGGCACGTGCACACATAGATATCCGTCTGTAAAAAGTGCGCTCTCCAGACCATGAATGCAGTTTTTACTATGGTGAAAGAAACGCAAATGCCCCCCTCTTTCCATGCCATACCCGAAGCCAGCATTCCAGAGAATTGCCTTGTCCAAACGCTTCTGAACTTGAACGCAGCATCTCATGTAGAAAGAATTGCCCTCTCTGTGTAGAAATACATGCCGTTACGCCACATCTCCAGTATTGACTTGCGATTATTGATGCCCTGCAATGTTCAAACCCGTCAACCGTCGCTGTGCTCAAGCGTCCTGTCATCACAAAAATATGCTATGGCTGAAATAACGGTGAACATGTACTTGAAGAGGAGGAGCTCCGCTGGGCATTAGCAATATAAGGCCTATTAATCCTAGAATTATTGAATGATCTAACCAGTGAAAAATAGCAGATATACAAGCTCACAGCGCGGCACCGAGTGCCGCGCTGCGAGCTTGTAGATCTGCTATTTTTGAAAAATTTGTGAAAATCTTTGAATATATGTATTTTGAATACGTTGTGAAAAGGACCTTTTCTTTGACGATATCTGGCCAGATTGCTGACATAGAAACATAGGTTTTTTTCAAAAAACCTTAGAAGGATTCAAAAGACACTTATAGAATCGGGTCAAAATTCAAATTTTCACGGTTTTTCAAAAATAGCAGATCTACAAGCTCGCAGCGCGGCACTCGGTGCCGCGCTGTGAGCTTGTATATCTGCTATTTTTCAATAGTTATTTAAAGCATAAAATAATGATACACAATATAGTGTACCCATTCGGATGGGTTAACAATATAAACGCAAGGGTTGTTTGCATCTCATTAGCAGGATATATATACGTAGAACAAAGGTAATGAGGCACTGGAGAATAATGGACTAGTTACTATACTAGGCCTATTAACTCATTGACTGCCAAGGCCCGAGTTTCCCGAGTTATTACAGTAGTCCCAGGCTGCCACAGCCCGAGTTTCCCGAGTTGGAGGCCATTTAAAAAAAACAAAAAAAAAAAAAAAACTTTTTTTTTTTATAAAAAAAATTCTAAAAATGCCTCAAATGTATTAGGCATGATCGCAATTGCGAAATTGCATGTTTAGACCCATAAGAAACACATCTTTCAAAATGTCAAAAATGGCTGTTTTGTCTGACTTTGAAGGCTTGTATCTCATGAATGCCTGAACGGATTTCCAAGCGGATGTTTTTGTTTGAAAGCTGTTTAAAAGTACTACACATATGGTGCATGATCTAGGCATGGGCGTGCACGATCCGTGCACTAAAAATTGATCCGTGCACTAAAAATTGATCCGTGCACTAGAAATTTAGGAACGTGGCATCCTGGTACTTGGCGGCCATCTTGAAAAGGGCATTCAATGAGTTAACTGCCCCTTGCTATACAGGTATATTCAGGACTAATGTTTTGATGCCAAGAGTATCCACTTCAGAGTCTCTGATGCAGAACCTTACACATAAAAAAGGTAATTAGAGCACTATGTAGTTGGGGGAACCACTGGCCACGTTGGACACAAATAACATGGCAGCCAACGTCTTCGACTTCATTACCCAAGAGTCTCTGCATTAAGCATTTTGCTTTGACTGGCAGTGCTGCCTTTGGTGCCTTGGCAAATGCCAGGATAAAACTCATCGTCTCCCCTAGAAAGTCAAATCCCTAGCAGGGACCAGCCTGGGATGTATGGAAGGATGATTACATGCAACTTTATAATTGTGTGGGAAATGCTATATAGTTGTTATAAAGTTAAATAGTGCTGCTTTAATAATGATCCAGTGCCTCATTCCTTTAGGTAAACATGGACTTGTGGTGGTGGTGGTAATGATTCAACGTCTAGTGGTAGATTAGACTTGTGGTGGTGGTGGTAATGATTCAACGTCTAGTGGTAGATTAGACTTGTGGTGGTGGTGGTAATGATTCAACGTCTAGTGGTAGATTAGACTTGTGGTGGTGGTGGTAATGATTCAACGTCTAGTGGTAGATTAGACTTGTGGTGGTGGTGGTAATGATTCAACGTCTAGTGGTAGATTAGACTTGTGGTGGTGGTGGTAATGATTCAACGTCTAGTGGTAGATTAGACTTGTGGTGGTGGTGGTAATGATTCAACGTCTAGTGGTAGATTAGACTTGTGGTGGTGGTGGTAATGATTCAACGTCTAGTGGTAGATTAGACTTGTGGTGGTGGTGGTAATGATTCAACGTCTAGTGGTAGATTAGACTTGTGGTGGTGGTGGTAATGATTCAACGTCTAGTGGTAGATTAGACTTGTGGTGGTGGTGGTAATGATTCAACGTCTAGTGGTAGATTAGACTTGTGGTGGTGGTGGTAATGATTCAACGTCTAGTGGTAGATTAGACTTGTGGTGGTGGTGGTAATGATTCAACGTCTAGTGGTAGATTAGACTTGTGGTGGTGGTGGTAATGATTCAACGTCTAGTGGTAGATTAGACTTGTGGTGGTGGTGGTAATGATTCAACGTCTAGTGGTAGATTAGACTTGTGGTGGTGGTGGTAATGATTCAACGTCTAGTGGTAGATTAGACTTGTGGTGGTGGTGGTAATGATTCAACGTCTAGTGGTAGATTAGACTTGTGGTGGTGGTGGTAATGATTCAACGTCTAGTGGTAGATTAGACTTGTGGTGGTGGTGGTAATGATTCAACGTCTAGTGGTAGATTAGACTTGTGGTGGTGGTGGTAATGATTCAACGTCTAGTGGTAGATTAGACTTGTGGTGGTGGTGGTAATGATTCAACGTCTAGTGGTAGATTAGACTTGTGGTGGTGGTGGTAATGATTCAACGTCTAGTGGTAGATTAGACTTGTGGTGGTGGTGGTAATGATTCAACGTCTAGTGGTAGATTAGACTTGTGGTGGTGGTGGTAATGATTCAACGTCTAGTGGTAGATTAGACTTGTGGTGGTGGTGGTAATGATTCAACGTCTAGTGGTAGATTAGACTTGTGGTGGTGGTGGTAATGATTCAACGTCTAGTGGTAGATTAGACTTGTGGTGGTGGTGGTAATGATTCAACGTCTAGTGGTAGATTAGACTTGTGGTGGTGGTGGTAATGATTCAACGTCTAGTGGTAGATTAGACTTGTGGTGGTGGTGGTAATGATTCAACGTCTAGTGGTAGATTAGACTTGTGGTGGTGGTGGTAATGATTCAACGTCTAGTGGTAGATTAGACTTGTGGTGGTGGTGGTAATGATTCAACGTCTAGTGGTAGATTAGACTTGTGGTGGTGGTGGTAATGATTCAACGTCTAGTGGTAGATTAGACTTGTGGTGGTGGTGGTAATGATTCAACGTCTAGTGGTAGATTAGACTTGTGGTGGTGGTGGTAATGATTCAACGTCTAGTGGTAGATTAGACTTGTGGTGGTGGTGGTAATGATTCAACGTCTAGTGGTAGATTAGACTTGTGGTGGTGGTGGTAATGATTCAACGTCTAGTGGTAGATTAGACTTGTGGTGGTGGTGGTAATGATTCAACGTCTAGTGGTAGATTAGCGGGTCGGCAGGCTCAATTAGGAGGATCAAACGGCCGCGCTGCTTCAACTATTTTCAGCTTCAAGGATTCTAGCCGGGCGCTCTGCCAAAAAGAAAAAAGAAATCGCTGGACGTAGAGAACGCCAAAGCATGAAGCACGGGCACAGGGAGGAGGAGGAGTGTACCAGCATGTCTCTATAAGTCATACCATGCATGGCAGAAAGACACTGGCACAGAGGCGTGATTTCAGAAAGAAACAGGGGAAAAAATAAGTTACCACAGCCCCATTAGTCCAGGCGTTTCGGGCAGTATTTTGATGGAATCGTGCACTTTATGAAAGAAGCATGAAATTTGGCACACAGTTAGAACATGCCATATGGAACATTTTTGGCTATAGCGCCATCGCAGATTTGTCTTGGGAAACTTGTGGGAGCCAATCAAAGTTGGGCTCTCATAGACTTTACTATACAGTAAAATAATACAAAAAATAAATATGCTTTAAGTAGCATGTGATGGGTCAAACTAGGGGTTTTTCATGATTCTGAATCCAATGCAAGCATTTGTTTAGCAGGAAAAACATTCCTTGGGACCCCATAAAACTATGGTTTAGTGATGAGTCATCACTTTTCACAGTTTTGTGGCGGCCGTTTTTTTGGAAAGGAATGTTTTTCGTGCAAAACAAATGCTTGCATTGGATTCAAAATCCCGAAAAACACTTAGTTTGACCCCTCACATGTTACTTAAAGCATATTTATTTTTTGTATTATTTTACTCTATAGTAAAGTCTATGAGAGCCCAACTTTGATTGGCTCCCACAAGTTTCCCAAGACAAATCTGCGATGGCCCTGGCCTATAGCCAAAAATGTTCCATATGGCATGTTCTAACTGTGTGCCAAATTTCATGCTTCTTTCATAAAGTGCACGATTGTTGCCTGAAACGCTCGGACTACATTTCTAAAATAGCAAAAATAGTGTAATGTACAAGCTGCAGAGATTCAGGTGTTCACAGGCACACAGCAGCATCAGCAGCAACCAATCACCATGCAGAGATTCAGGTGTGACAGGCTCACAGCAGAAGCAGCAGCGCGGCAGTAGTAGAGTTTGGACCCCGATGGTGACGAGAAATAGTGAAAAACTAGAAGAAATGGAGTCTCCATCCGGTGAAATATTTTTCATTTAGCCCTAGAAATGTACTTTAATCGTGTGGTGGGGGGCTCAGACCGCGTCCACTAAGTAGAGTAAGCTTTCACCTGTCCAATGATACCTTTGGTTTGGTGGGGCGAAACAGTTTTTGTTATTTTCGGACCAGACGATGGGTTTTTCCGGGTTTGCCAAGGATTCGGGAGGTAAAGGAACATAGCGTTAGGGAGAACTCCACTAATGCTATGGACCAGACCTAAGCAGCAGCAGCAGCTACAACCAATCACCATGCAGAGATTCAGGTGTCACAGGCACACAGCAGCAGCAGCAACCAATCAGAATGAAACAGCTAAGAGAACAGGAAGTGATGCCCACCTTTCATGCAAGGGCTCAAGGGACACTGGAAACGTGTGGATACATAAATTAACTGAATTTGAGGTTTAATGTGAATGTGGGCGCTATGGGGCAGATGTTCTCAACCTTTTCAGACCGCGACCCCCAAAATAATATATATTTTAACTGGGGGCCCCCCCACCCTGACGAGCACTAAGAGTTGAGGCATTACATTTTGCATAACACGGTTCTATTGTGAAAATAGCAGATCGGCTAATTTCACAATTTCTGCCTCTAATATTTGACAAATTGGCCAATGTTTAATTTGTCATTTTAGAGGTTAAAGATTAAAAAAAGTCCATAATTGTCACTTTAGAAATGTGCAGATACCCTCTATACACTTACACTTTATGTTGGTTGGTTTACTGAGAAAACAATGCACATATAAGTTAAAGGGCCAGTTCACCTTTGGGGCAACCAGATCTTATTTCATTGTTGTTTGGGACACGATCAACACAATCCTGAGTAATTTTTTGTGTTCAATCTGTGTTTTGAGATATTTTAGTATTTCAGAATGAATGATATATGATGCAGCATGATGACTCATATGATGCAAAATGCATCACCATTTCATGCTGAAATACTAAAATATCTCAAAACACAGATTGAACACAAAAAACATACTCAGGATTGTGTTGATCTTGTCCCAAACAACAATAAAATAAGATCTGGTTGTCCCAGAGGTGAACTGGCCCTTTAATCATCTGGGGACAACCCCAAAATAATTCGGGGACGCCCCGGGGGGTCCTGACCCACAGGTTGAGAACCACTGCTCTATTTGGGGACCCCCGCTGGGGGGTCCTGACCCACAGGTTGAGAACCACTGCTCTATTTGGGGACCCCCGCTGGGGGGTCCTGACCCACAGGTTGAGAACCACTGCTCTATTTGGGGACCCCCCCTGGGGGTCCTGACCCACAGGTTGAGAAACACTGCACTAGTGGGTGGCCAACTGGCCATTGCCATCCCCTGATGTGATGACCCCAATGACGCCCCTGCACTGGCAGCCAAAACAAATCCACCAGGGACGTGCTGGCCATTGGGAAAAGCGGGACAACTCCCGAACGGCCGGTTCATTCCCGGCCGGTCCAGGCCGGCCATTAGGAAAAAAAACTTAAAATAAAATGTCGGCCTTCGTTCCATTTCGGGGGCTGGGCGGCCAACAAAGTAAATCGTCACTGTCGGGCAG
This sequence comes from Nannobrachium achirus, assembly GCF_963921795.1. Lineage (NCBI taxonomy): Eukaryota > Metazoa > Chordata > Actinopteri > Myctophiformes > Myctophidae > Nannobrachium > Nannobrachium achirus. Next base: position 10,043,116 of record NC_137825.1, on the reverse strand, counting down.
AAACCTCGTATCTCCAAGATTCAAATTTGTAATTTTTGTCACAAAGCATCATACAAGGCCGTTGCGCAAAAGTAGTGAAAACAGCAGATCTACAAGCACACAACGCCTCGCGGTGCGAGGCGTTGTGTGCTTGTAGATCGGCTGTTTTCACTAGTTTAAATCATTTTTAAAATGATAAATACAAAACAAACGGTTTTGGACATATAAGGTTTCCACCCGACAACGACGAAATATAACTTAAAAAAAATGAGGGCCTCTCCAACTCTTTTTCCCGGGCTGAATCAGGGGCCCAGCACGTCCCTGAAATCCACCCTCCGCTTCTCCTCCAGAGAGTAGTGTGTCGAGATGTCTTGTTAGTATTCTGCATCACAGCTCCAGAGAGACCAGAGTCCAAGGCCTTTCTATAGCTATTTATTGTATTTCTGGTTTTGATTTCTTTCTATTTGCCTGCACCGCTGCTCTGCCACGCAATGAGACACACATCCTTCAACTAGAGACACAGATAACGCTTTGGAAACGTCTCAGAATGCATAATGAACAATGTTATGAAACACACTGTATGTATGTGTGCCAATAGCTGTGAGAAACACCTGAGAACAAGAGCCTGTGTTTGGAGGTGTGTGTGTGCGCGCGTGCGTGCATGCATGCGTGCGTGTGTGTTAGTATGTAATAGAAAGATGGCAGATTTACACTCACTGAAAAATAGGCTTCATTTAGGCCTATGGTCTGTAGAAACCAATGGCGTGCCTCTGTCCATTTCCTTTGTACAGTCTATGATTGTTAGCTTATAGATTAACTAAAGAGTAACTAAAGATTATCAAATAATTGTAGTGGAGTAACGGTACAATGTTTGATTCTGAGATGTAGTGGAGTAAAGTAAAAGTATTGAAAATTGACTTGAAAGTGACTACAGTATAAGTACGTGGACTCAAGTACATGTACTTATGCTTTAGTCACCACTGCCTCCAACACAATCACGTGACGTCAATTCCCCTCCCCCCCATTTGCCCGTATACAAAGGCGTGACGGCGCCGCCGCCGCAGCTAAAAGAAGGACTGCGTCGGTTGTCAGCTAATCGTTTTCAGGTAAATAGACAAAGACGTACTGTATCATGGGGCTTTCTGAGCTCCTGTCTTTTTGATGTACATACAGTACGCACACACTATAGAATCTTAATGTCCTCTACAGATCACACTATATGTTTCTAAACTGCATCGTACGGTTATAATGGGCTGTCATTGTGAAGACGGGAGACCGTTAACCCATTTAGGCCTGAACACATTATGATGCAATATTTTATGCTTTAAATATAAAAAAATAGCAGATATACAAGCTCACAGCGCGGCACTGAGTGCCGCGCTGCGAGCTTGTAGATCTGCTATTTTAGAAAAATCGTGAAAATTAGAATTTTTACCCGATTCTATAAGTGTCTTTTGAATCCTTCTAAGATTTTTGGAGAAAAAAAACTATGTTTCTATGTCAGCAATCTGGCCAGCCATCGTCAAAGAAAAGGTCCTTTTCACTTAACTGGAGCTCAGTTAGTCTGTTCTTGAGAGACTACTATGTCAGTGGTGCTCAAACCTTTTCATGTGAAGGACCCCCAAAATGATATCTATTTGGCCACGGACCCCCATTTCAAAATATCTAGTTCCAGGGACCACCCAGAAGCAAAATTTGAGTTACAAACGTTCGCTTTGAAAATACAAATATTCAAAGATTTGCACACATTTTCACGACTTTTTCAAAAATAGCAGATCTACAAGCTCGCAGCGCGGCACTCGGTGCCGCGCTGTGAGCTTGTATATCTGCTATTTTTCACTGGTTAAAGCATTCAATAATTCTAGGCCTAAATGGGTTTTAATTAACGACATGTCAAACACCTGACAGTCTTCATGATGATGACAGCCCCCGTGTCTGGAAGAAAGTTACGTCTATTCATGGGTTGCATTTGTAGTCCTACACCAGCCATGTTGAGGACCAACATAGGTGTTTTGATTGGCATCGACATTAGTTCTGTGCCAATCAAACAAATAGAAATACCTGTGTTGGTCCTCCACGTGGCCGTTTAGGACTACAAATGCAACGCATGAATATGTATGTCTATGTCCTCTATATTTACATAGCCGTGGTCCGTATGATGGTACAGTCACGTCACAACTGTCTGAAGAAGCAGGGGTCACCAACAACCGTACACGAACAACTATATCCTTGGCAAAACTTGGTCTCGTCCGTGGCAAGTTTTAGATTTTCTTTTTTACACACCATTATAATTATAATGTTCTTATTCTGAACATAAAAGATCCAATTATTGAATGTCAAGCCTCCAGACTGTCTTTAGAATATGTATGACACTTTTTTACTACGATACTAATGGCATATTAGGAGTCCAACTAGTACTAGTGGTTCTCAAATGTCTTTATTTGCAAGGACCACCATAACTCGTACACATGGAACCAAATGGACCCAATGAACACTCTCAGAGTTACAGACATTGGCCATTCAGGGCTAGCTCTCTCTAGGTTTATATATAACTAGAAGCTCGGCTCGCCCGAACGCCCTGGCCAACTCGGGAACAATGTAAATAGGGAATGAATGCACCCTTTAATGCAAACCCCATTATACCTGTTGTCATAGGATCTGTTTTGACCATCTGTTTGCGTGTGTCCATTTATGCTCATATATAGAGATATCTGTCTGTCTACATCCATTTTATGCCCATACTGTATATGGAGATCTCTGTAGGACCCGTTTTGACCATCTGTTTGCCTGTGTCCATTTATGCCCATATATGGAGTTATCTGTCTGTCTGCGTTCATTTTATGCCCATATATGGAGATCTCTGTAGGGCCTGTATTGACCATCTGCAGACACAGTGCCGGTTCCCCCTTTCATGCAAACCCCATTATACCTGTTGTCATAGTTTTATGCCCATATATGGAGATCTCTGTATCTGTCTCCATGCCTGTGTCCATTTATGCCTATTGACTCATGTGGCGTACGTGATGACAGAGCCTTTTATGAAGTGATGTCACAATGAGTCAGCGCTTGCGCCGATTTCCTCCAGATCAGCCTGATGTCAACAATCAGCTCTGCATAAGGAGATTCCGAACATTTTGCGACGGTTCGGGAAAACCGCGCGTCGAGTCGGGTCGAGGCCCGGCACTGCACTCCGCGCCGCGGCGGGGAGCGCACGTGCCGAATCTGAAGCCGGTGGGACGAACGGTTCTCGAGATACGCGGATTACACACAGACACACACGCAGACAGAGATTTGTCGCATTTATTGATTGAAACCTTTATTTATTCTCGAAAAGAGCATTGAGGTTCACCCTCATTAGCAAAGCTGACGAGATTACAAACACAAAAATCAACAATTAAGACATACAAATGCACAACAACAACAAAAAATAAAATAAAACATCATAAGGAAATAGTAGGTTAAAAACAATTGCATACTGAGGTAGGGAGATTTAAAAGCATGTTATTAAATTGACCATACAATATTGGAGCATTAATTTTTAGCATGCATTGTAGATTATTCCATGAAACAGGAGCATCAACGCAAAAAGCAGTTTTCCCTAGTTCGGACTGAACAGGTGGAACCTTAAGTAAAAGCCAGTCACTTCAGCGAGTCCGGTAAGTTATTATTTTCCAGTCAAGTAGTAAAGTGATATAAGGTGGTAACTTCCCATCGATAGCTTTAAAAATAAACTGGTGCCAGTGCCTTGTTCTTCTCTCAGCAAGGGATGGCCAGCCTACTCTCTCATAGAGGGTACAGTGATGGGTATAGTAGCCTTCACCAGTGATAAATCTAAGTGCTGAATGGTAAACTGTGTCAATTTATAGATAGATATATTATTGTCTTCTTATTTCATATGTCTGTGGCAAAAATATCCACCACAAGCCAGCATGGCGATGACCCTATGAACAGGATATCCAGAGCGCTATGAACAGGACTTGTGGGTTAAAGTAGATCCGTTCAGAACAAGAATGTGCCGTTTCTTAACCCATTTAGAACGGGTACACATTTTGTGTATCATTATTTTATGCTTTAACTATTGAAAAATAGCAGATATACAAGCTCACAGCGCGGCACCGAGTGCCGCGCTGCGAGCTTGTAGATCTGCTATTTTTGAAAAATCGTGAAAATTAGAATTTTGACCCGATTCTATAAGTGTCTTTTGTATCCTTCTAAGGTTTTTGGGGAAAAAAAATATGTTTCTATGTCAGCAATCTGGCCAGCCATCGTCAAAGAAAAGGTCCTTTTCACTTAACTGGAGCTCAGTTAGTCTGTTCTTGAGAGACTGCTATGTTAGTGGTTCTCAAACCTTTTCACGTGAAGGACCCCCAAAATGACATGTATTTGGCCACGGACCCCCCATCTCAAAATATTCAGTTCCAGGGACCACCCAGAAGCAAAATTTTAGTTAAAAATGTTCGCTTTGAAAATACACATATTCAAAGATTGCACACATTTTCATGACTTAAAAAAAAATAGCAGATCTACAAGCTTGCAGCTGTGAGCTTGTATATCTGCTATTTTTCACTGGTTAAAGCATTCAATAATTTTAGGCCTAAATGGGTTTTAATAGTAAGTACCAGTTTCTCACACTGGTCAGATGGAAATAAATGAAGCAGACATAGCTCTGGTCCATCGCTTTCACCTCCCGCATTGCTCCCGGTGAAGCTCTGACAGACCCGTCGGGAAACGCATGGACTCGAGATTGTCGTCCCCGCCGAGCGCTCAATACTAGTGAAAATAAACAAAACCGTTTCACTACTCACCAAACCAAAGGTCGTTTTGCGCTGTTGAAAGTCTATTCTCCGCGGTGGTGAACCCCTCAGCACCCCACCTACTCTGTAAAATACATTATTTTTGGCATGAAATAAAGTGCATCCAACTCGACCGCCGCTTATTTCCGGGTTGTGAACCATTGTATCTGCGGTGGCCGCTAGGTGGCCTGAGGTGTGTGCGTTTTATTTCATGACAAAAATAATGTATTTTACAGAGTAGGTGGGGTGCTGAGAGGTTTACCACCGCGGAGAATAGACTTTCAACAACGCAAAACTACCTTTGGTTTGGTGAGTAGTGAAACGGTTTTGTTTATTTTCACTAGTATTGAGCGCTCGGCGGGGCCGACAATCTCGAGTCCATGCGTTTCCCGACGGGTCTGTCAGAGCTTCACCGGGAGCAATGCGGGAGGTGAAAGCGATGGACCAGAGCTAAAGCAGACAGACATGAGCAGCTCTTTCTATAAGCTGGACTTGGAAGGAACACCCTGCTACGTTTGGCACTGTTCAACTGTGCTTGAACAATATTACATATTATCTGCAAATGACGGAAACCAGACTCACTAAGAGTTTCCTCTCTCTAAAGATGTCATAAAGTCCTGAAATAATTGAAAATAATTGAATCGTTGCTCAGCCATGTAATGTGGGGGGAATTCAGTTTTTCTTTTCACTTACACACACACACACACACATAGAAGTGAAACACAGACACGCGCACACACAGGCCCAATAGACCATTGGTTCTCAAAGTGGGGTCCGAGGACCCCCAGGGTCCCTTGAGGGAGTTCCAGGTGGTCCCCGACCAGCTAAAAGATATGTAGGAACCAAATGGACCCTTATGGGTCTGTAACTTGGTCCAAGTGTACCCTAACGGGTCCATTTTGTTCCATTTGTACACTCTCAGAGTTAAATTAACAAATTGGCGTCTCAGAGATAGAAATGCCATTAATTGGGGGTCCGTAGCCTGCATGTCAAACTGGGGGTTCTTGAATATTACAATGGTACAGCGAGAGCAATACAAATATCTTCTCTGATGGGGGGCCCTGGCATATGTTTTCAAATGGGGGTCCACGAGCTAATATGTGTCAATTTGGGGGTCCTTGTCAGGCTACACATCGTGCCACCCAGGAGCATCCAGGGGCGTCAATTGGGTATGGCAGAGGTACAGTATGAAGCTGCCATACCCTGGGTCCAGGGGGGAAAATAAAAGTTACTTTTAAATATAAACCCATGAATGTCTCTTTGTCTATCTGCGCTGGTTATTATGTTGTTAAATTACAGTAAAATAACTACAAATTTAACAAAATGGTCACGTTAACAAGGAATTCCCAGGTCCCGCAGGTCAGCTGCACAGGTGCAATGCATTGTTTGTTAATTGTGGCACGTTTACTAACATGCTAAGTTTAGCTGCACTTGAGAAACCATTCCAGGCTGCCATATCCAGCCCAAGAAACTGTAGAAACCTGTGTAAAAAAACTGACAAAAGTCAGACATAGTGAAAATAGCCGATCTACATGCTCACTGCGAGGCGTTGTGAGCATGTAGATCTGCTATTTTCACAATAGAACCGTGTTATCCAAAATGTAATGCCTATTTTCCATGAGGACTCCCATCTTTGCCATACCCTAGCTTTTGCTGAACGGACGCCACTGCATGGGAGCATCCAAGCTGCTGATCTAACAATTACATTCTGTCACCGTCTATTTATTTTTTACCGTCGCGGGGAACTGAAACGTCGCTTTTCTTTTATACTGGCAAAACAAATAAAAGCGTCCCTGTGGTGTCACTTCCAGAAGTACCAATTTAAAAATAACTCTCTCTCTCTCTCTCTGTCCAACCATCTCTCTCTCACACACACACACACACACACACGGGCGTCACACCAAATTCTGGGCCCTGGGTACAAGGATTCACTGCGGGCCCCCCATGAATGTTAACTATTGAAAAATGACAGATATACAAGCTCACAGCGAGTGCCGCCCTGCGAGCTTGTAGATCTGCTATTTTTGAAAAATTGTGAAAATGTGTGCAAGAAACCCATGTTTCCATGTCAGTGATGCTCAAACTTTTTCATGTGAAGGACCCCCAAAATGATATAAATTTGGCCACGGACCCCCATCTCAAAATATTTAGTTCCAGGGACCCCCCCCCCCCCCCCCCCCCCCCGGGAAGCAAAATTTGAGTTACAAATGTTCGCTTAAAAAATACATATTCAAAGACTTGCACACATTTTCACGACTTTTCGAAAAATAGCGGATTTACAAGCTCGCAGCGCGGCACTCGGTGCCGCGCAGTGAGCTTGTATATCTGCTATTTTTCAATAGATAAAGTTACTAGGGCCCCTCCACCTTGGGGCCCAGTAACTCAGTCCCACTTTCCTACCCCTTGTGACGCCCCTGCAGACACACACACCCCCGCGGGTGCCTTCATTCAGTATCAGCGATCAACGGGCGACACATGGCTCATTGTTATGGATGGACGGGGACGGGAGCTGGCAGTAATCTCCCCTTCGCACACACAAAACAACACCAGACCAAAATGCCTTTGATAAGGACACGCCCCTCCCGTTCATCCCGTCATAACCCTGCAAGGCCCAGCGTTGCTTTTTGGCAACATTTTTTTAATCATTTAAAAAAAAATGTTATAATTAGTTTTCCTGTTCTTTTTTCACATTAACATCACCATTAAATCCTATTATTTAGTATTACAATGCCATTGGCCACGATATTTGCATATAAATACCCCCCACAGAGGCTGACATTCACACCTCCCAGAGAAGTTGAAATTCCAGCGTCTGGACGAACACCATCTCACTTTTTAACTGAAGCTATTCCTCACTAAAACATTAGTAAAATAGTAAAATGCCTGTAATATTTTTTTCGGAGAAGCACACAACGCCTCGCACCGCGAGGCGGCGTGTGCTTGTAGATCGGCTGTTTTCACTAGTTTAATCATTAAAAAATGATGAACGGTTTTGGACATACAAGGTTTCCAACCGACAACGACGATATGTTAATATTGTGAAAAATATCCCCAAAATGCTAATTAGAGCATGATTTATGATTTATGGCTATAAAACCTTACAAAAACATTATACATTTTTTAAAACTACTTTTTCCTGTGATTAGGACTCCTACAACACCATCAGATTTTTTATAAAAAAAATTGGCCAGTAGAAATTAATTCGGGTCTTGCAGGGATAAACACTCATATCAGCCTCGTGCAGCAGCAGCGAACGATGGGAGCAGATTTAACACCTGAGGAGACTTGGATGAGACGGCCGCGGGGCGAGCCGCTTGCATACAAGACCGATAGTAAAAGGAGAGATTATTCAAGGGAGATGTAGGCGGCAGGTGACCATGGTAAAAAGGCGTGCTATTACAAGAGAGATAAACTGAGCCTTAAGGGGAGATGTATGAGAGAGATGTACCGCATGTTCACAGCAAAAGGAGATACCTTTTATGTGTGAGAGCACTAGAGGGGATGTTGTCCTTCAAAGACAACATTTCAATATATTTCAAACAGTAGTATCTTACAATAAATGCGAGAAATCTCTGTGAGTATGTATGTATTAGGGGTGTAACGATATAGTAACTGTATCGAAATATCGTTTTTAACTCAAAAAATCGAAGTATATCGAAATGAAAACAGCTCAAATCGAATCGTATCGTTTTATTTTGTATCGTATCGAATCGGCAGTGCAAAGAATCGATTGAATCCATACTACCTTCTTGTGCATTGTATTTAGCATTTTTAAGAAGAAAGAATTAAAAGGAGGGGTTTAATTACTTTTCCATTCCATATAGCTACACTGGTCTATCGATAAATGTGTGTAATCTCTGGGTTCATGTCAAGGTGCAGGTTTGTCAATATATAATGTCCATGTATTTGGCAGATAATCACTGTGTTTACTTATTTATATGCATAATAATACATGTTTCACTTAAAAACCTGCACTATCCACACCTTTTACACAGATTTAATTTCTTTGCTAAATCGTTACTATATCGATTTTAAATCATTGAATCGAATCGTATCGTATCGCCATGAATAAACCAATATCGTCCATGTATCGTATCGTCAACCATGTATCGTGATATTTATCGAATCGCTATTTAAATGTATCGTTACACCCCTAGTATGTATGTATGTGCCCCGCGTATCTCGAGAACCGTTTGTCCCACCGGCTTCAGATTCGGCACGCGCGTTCCCCGCTGCGGCGCGGAGTGCAGTGCCGGGCCTCGGCCCGATCCGATGCGTGGTTTTCCCGAACCGGTGTGAAACATTCGGAATCTCCGTATGCGGAGATGATTGTTGACATCAGGCTGTTTCCGAGGAAACCGGCGCAAGCGCTGACTCATTGTGACATCGCATCATAAAAGGTTATGACATCACGTACGCCACATGAGTCAACAAAAAATGCCATGGTTACGTATTCTGATGTTCATATATGGGCAAAACGGCTCTTATGACAACAGGTATAATGGGGTTTGCATTAAAGGGTAGGGCATTCACAGAGATCTCCATATATGGGCATACAATGGATGCCCGTATGCAGAGCTGATGTCTGATATCAGAGTTTTCCGGAACCAGTACTGTGTCTGCAGAGATCTCCATATATGGGCATAATTGGACAAAGGCAATCAGATGGTCAAAACGGGTCCTATGACAACAGGTATAATGGGGTTTGCATTAAAGGGGGAACCGGCACTGTGTCTGCAACACAGTCGGAGGCACAGACACATACTCCATATATGGGCATAAATGGACACAGGCAAACAGATGGTCAAACGGGTCCTATGACAACAGGTATAATGGGGTTTGCATTAAAGGGGGAACCGGCACTGTGTCTGCAACACAGTCGGAGGCACAGACAGATACAGAGATCTCCATAATGGGCATAAAGGGCCACAGACAAACATATACAGAGATCTCCATATATGGGCATAAATGGATACAGGAAAACATATGGTCAATACGGGTCCTACAGAGATCTCCATATGGGCATAAAATGGACATAGTCAAACAGATGTTCAAAACGGGACCTACAGAGTTCTCCATATATGGGCATGAAATGGACGTAGACAGACATATATCTCCATATATGGGCATGAATTGGACACACGTAAACAGATGGTCAAAACGGATCCTAGGTCAACAGGTATAATGGGGTTTGCATTAAAGGGTAGGGCATTCACAGAGATCTCCATATATGGGCATAAAATGGATGCCCGTATGCAGAGCTGATGTCTGATATCAGAGTTTTCCGGAACCAGTACTGTGTCTGCAGAGATCTCCATATATGGGCATAAATGGACAAAGGCAAACAGATGGTCAAAACGGGTCCTATGACAACAGGTATAATGGGGTATGCATTAAAGGGGGAACCAGCACTGTGTCTGCAACACAGTCGGAGGCACAGACAGATACAGAGATCTCCATAATGGGCATAAAGGGCCACAGACAAACAGATACAGAGATCTCCATATATGGGCATAAATGGATACAGGCAAACATGGTCAATACGGGTCCTACAGAGATCTCCATATATGGGCATAAAATGGACACAGGCAAACAGATGTTCAAAACGGGACCTACAGAGTTCTCCATATATGGGCATGAAATGGACGTAGACAGACATATATCTCCATATATGGGCATAAATGGACACACGCAAACAGATGGTCAAAACGGATCCTAGGACAACAGGTATAATGGGGTTTGCATTAAAGGGCAGGGCATTCATTCCCTATTTACATTGTTCCCGAGTTGGCCAGGTTGCCGACTAGACGCTCGGGCGGCCGAGCTTCTAGTGTGAATAAATACCGTAGTCCTTAAAGAGGTGGTGCCATAGTTTTGTACTTTTTTCTGTTTTTCATGTGTCTAAGGTTGAAAGTACATAATTAGACCCCCTGGTGTGGTTTTTATGAGCAATTATGTATTCTCTTGGTATTTGTTTGTTTTCTCATGGAGGCTGCCACCTTGTGGTCAAAAGTCTCGGTTAAAAAACACAGATACTTTTACATCACAGAATCAACTCCTCCCCTAATTACCATTCACCCAACACTGTGGGGTGTGGTTAACTTCAGCTGGGTCACCACCCACCATGACATCCATGCACACTTAATGAACTGGGGGTGTGGCCACATAAAAACCCAATTTTAACTCTTTCTCTATACTTTTTTGGAAAGAATCTTCCTCCTAGTATAATCATAATACCTGATAATCATGTTTTAGAGGGGGAAAAAATCATGGCACCACCTCTTTAAGTAAAAAAATATGTTCGAGGCTGTGTGGTGAATAAGAACCAAGTTGGGATTCAAATCTCAACAACATTCTCAGAAACTCAAATCCATCTGGTCGTTCTAAACAGCCTCTAAACTGCCCGGCCTCGACCCGATACGCGTTTTTTTCCGGAACCCACGTGAAAGGTTTGGAATCTAGGTGTGTGGAGCTGATGTCTACATAACTTTTTTCCGGAACCGGCACTGTGTCTGCAGAGATCTCCATATATGGGCATACAATGGACAGAGACAGACAGATACACATATCTCCATATATGGGCATAAATGTACACAGGCAAACAGAAGGTCAAAACGGGTCCTATGATAACAGGTATAATGGGGTTTGCATTAAAGGGTGGGGCATTCATTCCCTGTTAACATCGTTCTTGAGTAGGCCAGTTCCCGACTAGACGCTCTGCCGCCCGATAGACAGATACAGAGATCTCAATATATGGGCATAAAATGGACGCAGACAGACAGATATCTCCATATATGGGCATAAATGGACACAGGCAAACAAATGGTCAAAACGGGACGAGCTTCTAGTGTCATCAAAAAGGGAACTCCTTATATGGTTATGGCAGAGTCATGGTGACACGAGCGTGACAGTGTGTTACGCCTCAAATTCATATAAGCTGAAAACAATGAGCTCTTTGGACTATTGTCGTTGCTTAAAACATAGCAAAGACATAGCAATGCCGTTCTATTCGAAGCTCACCAAAGCAATTGTGGGCGAGATCAAAGCCACTGATCCTACCTTCTCTGAAAACTTAATCGCTGCCTCGCCTGAAACTACCGGCTTTGCTCTAGGGCAAATAGTGATTTCAAGACACCGTTCCCTACTCTCGGCACCAAAGTACGAGGTCACTGCCGGCAACATCAATAAAGGCGCTTACTTTTGCAATGTTGTACCGAAGGCAAAAAAAGAAAAAAAGGAAGTGAAGTTACGAAAGACAATCATCAAGGATGATGATACACGAAAGAAGAAGAAGGATGATGATTCACGAAAGAAGAAGGAGGATGATGATTCACGAAAGAAGAAGAAGACGACAGAGAAATCCAACCACGGTCGGATGGAAGTCACATTCTCTAATGGAATGTACAGTGTCACAGTGGGAGGAACAATTTCTACAAAAGTTACAGGAGAACTTGCCCCATTGAAAGCTGAAACCTTAAAGGATATAAACACACATGTGGCCAATCTTCAGCTGACTGATCAGGCACATCAGCTACTGCGGGACAACATGGAATGTGGGGATTGTCTGGCCGTGGTTAGCGCGAGCATTTCCACCACCGGAAAATCTGACCAGATGTTTGCAGAATCCCACATTGGAGGGAACCTAAAGGTTGCAGTACTGCCTGTTAGCGCCACACTTAGTATTGCTGACAACAGAAAGGGAGCGTTTCAAATCCCTAAAGGCACAGTCCTAGCCTACAAGCTTAAAGAAATAGAACTTGTGGATAAGAAACTTGTGATAAATGAACCAAAGAAAAAGGAACCAGTCATGGCTGTGTGGAATCCTGCCATTGAGCTGCAGAAAGAGCGTAAAAAAGAACTTTCCGAAATATGGCATAATTTTACAAAACTTTCAGTAGGGGATCGTACTACTCTGTTGGACATGTTCCTTAACATAATGGAGACCATTCAGAAGGCTGAAGATATAGCTGATACTTTGGAGGAGAGTCAGTACCTAAATGGTGGGCAACCATTAACTCATGGCGAAGAAGCAGAGGCCATATTGAAAATACTCATACCCGACGTAGTTAATTCCGATGTGGAATTGCTGAAAGCAGCGCATAGTTCTATTGACCTCATGATGAAGTTACCTCAGAAAACACTGAAGGAACTGAAATCATTGATGTCTCGAACATCTGGTGGTCGTCTTCTGGACACTTTCTCAGATTCATATTTAAACTTTAGTACTGAAACTTCAACTTATAGTCTTGAATGGCCGTCTCAGATAAGCGAAACCGAAGCGGAAACTTTTTTCCGAATTGTCAAGAGTTGCGGCTGCAAGGCGAAGCTTGAGGGTCGAAGCCTGACTCTGGAAAAGTCTGAGCTGAACAAGTTCTTCCACCTTGACGACACTGTATCATTGTTGCGGAATCTGAAATGGCATTGCTCTAAAGAAGAACTCAGGAAATATATCACCTCTGCTCCAGCTGCTGCTCCAAGACCAGCTACTCCAAGGCGAGAACCGCCCTCCTTTTACTTTTCCAGGTGCACCCAAGAAATTGTGAAATTTCTTTTTTGGAATATTCAGGGCTTCACTGCTACTGATTTGATCCCTGCCTCCTCGGCTACCGAAGGGTTTAATCTTGGGCAACTCGTAATTATAAAACCCAATTTCTTAAGCTGTTCCAAATACGGTTGCACATATGAGGAGATTGAGTACAACCTCGAGGAAAATGTGTTCGAAGAAGAAGTACCAAAGGCACAGAGAGCAGAGGCCGCGGCGGGGGGGCTAACGTTTACTCGTTCCAAATCCGTCACTGTGGGAATCGGTGTCGGTGGCATCTTCACAGTCTCAGTGGCGGGGGGGATCTCTAGAGGAATTGACGGACAGTTTAACCCATTCAATGTTCAGGCTATCACCGATATAGATGACTATCTGTTTGACCACAGTGAGTTAACGTTCAAAGATTCTGTGACGTCGAAACTGAAGAAAATGACAAATAGGGAATCTCTGGCTGTAGTTACCTGTAGAATCGTGACCACCGGAGAAAATAACACCATCGTTGAAAAAACAACGGGGATTGTCCAAGGGGCAGTAGGGGTAGGGGCAGTAGGGCTAGGGGAGGCAACGATAGGCCTGGAGCAATCATTTTTTGAACGTGAGAGTGTACCTATTGTAATCCCTCAAGGCACTGTCGTTGCTTACAAGCTCTGTGAACTAAAACTCTGCCCTGATAAGACTAAACTAGAAAAAATCACCTCAAAACAAGCAGCTCTGAGGAAACTGCAACCTCTGGAACGACAGGAAGAAAAGCAGAAAGAACAACTTTTGAACATATGGGATCATTTGGAAAAACTTTCGGATGCTAAACGTGCTGCTCTGTTGGACTTGTTCGATGAGGTAATGATGAACAGTGTGAAGGTCAAGGATATAAGCGTGACTATGGGTGAGGTTCTGCGTCAGAAAGGAAATCACTTAAACCTAGCAGATACACTACATGCACTAGATGCACTTAAGCTCTGCGGTGACTCCAAGGCCATATTGAACCAGCTCACAACCGGATCAAATGAGATTGACCAGACTTTGCTGACAGCAGTATATAATTCTACCGGTGGCATGGCAATGTTACCTGAAGACACACTGGACTTACTGAAATGGGTTAGCGGTCTCAACGAAATCAAATTGCTCTTCAATTTAACTAAAACATTCCTTGTGGATGGCACTGATGCTTTTGTTCTTACTCGGCCGGAAGACACAAAAGACGTAGTTTGGAAAGACTTTCTCACAATCCTCAACAGTTGCGGCTGCAACCCGGTGTATGACCAAGGCCATGGAACAGTGACTGTGCCGAATAATGCACTGAAGACTTTCCATTATCTTCAAGATGCAGTAGGAATGTTGCATGCTCTGTCGAAGCATTGAAGCGGCTACACCCCCCCTCTCTCCCGGCCTGGCAGTGAGTGAGCAGCGTAACTGTTAAACAACGTAAAAAGGTTCTATATTCCCCGCATACCCCTGCAAAAAATATTTACACATCAAAATGTACTTGTGAATCAGCACACAAACAGACAAAGCTAGAGGACGGCTATTGGAATATCTCGCCATACCTTCACTCTCTGGACAAGGACACAACAACAGCCACCAACAAGCAGATCGGCTATGGCTCCACGGCAATATTCGTCCTCCTCCTGCAGCGTGCGTGGGGAGCGCTTATTGCCAAGGGAAAGGGGACTGCAGCGGTAAAATTATCACCATATGCCTCTTGCTATCAGGCGACATCCACCTATATGTCCAGGCCCTGGAGCCCTCACCACCTTGGCTAACGAGGCTAATATGGCTAACATCGTGGCTAACAACAACAATAGCCTACGGCCAATGCCGTCAGCTCAGCTCCAGACGCCCCTGCAACCACATCAATCGGCTACCGAACTGTTAGCTTGGCTTCATCTACCTCCACCAGTGTTCCGAAGGCTGCTCGGTCTCGACCTGATGGCACCAACGGCGACAAGCGGCCCAACGATACCAGCAGCACCCGAGGCTGTGGCCACCGTGCCTAGAAGTCTCTTTAAAGGAGCTAGGCCGCTGGGTATCAGTCCCGGAACACAACCACCACCTGGAACTGTGGCCACCGTGCCTAGAGGCCCCGGGCAGCGGGACACGGGCCGACGACAACATCAACTACAGAGGCTGGGACCACCGTGTCTAGAAGTCTCTGCACCGGAGCTAGGCCGATGGACACCAGCAAGAAAAATCAAGCAGCAATCCATCACACATTCAACAACAATAACGGTTGCACAGAGAAAGGCCCAGGAATCCTGTTTTAAGTACTTTTTTAAAGTACGTATTAAACAGGGGGTCCGGGACCCCTAGGGGGTCCTCAGAGTTACTTGAGGGGGTCCTCCAAATCTATGTGTGATAGGATCATGTTTTATACATTAACTACTTGAACCCTCGCATCCACATTCTGAGTGGAACATTACCCAAAAATAGCAGATCTACAAGCTTACAACGCCTCGCGTTGCAGCTTGTAGATCTGCTACTTTTGGAAAAGAAGAACAGACTAAAGTATTTGACTTTTCAAGTGGTTAAATGTCTGAAAATACATAGTATTCCAACATGATGACAGTGCTGTCAAACAAGTCTAAGCTGTCTAAGAAATCTATGAAAATCTTTCTTCTGCAACACAATTATATACGATATGTAGTGGGGGTCCCTGCTTACTACCCATGGCGAACTTTTGTCAACCGTGGCAGTAGTGAGGACAATTACTTATAACAGCGGTTCTGAAACTATGTGTCCCAACAAGAAATATAATTTAGCAAGAAACGGTAAAAAAGGAACGTCATTGCAACCACTGGTGAAGAAGACGTCTCACTCCTCACAGACACACTCACACCGCCTCTACTCCAAAAGCGAGATGGGTGCAGTGCACTGTGTTTTGTTATTATTACTCAGTCCGGGTGGTTAAATCTGAGTTGCATTTACCGCGATAATGTTGCCGACAGACAGCAGCTGCAGAACCAGTCCAGACTGTTACAAAACATCACGTCGGTCGTCGGGTCAAGAAATTCTGTGGTTCTACATATTTTGGCTAAAAATGCTTCGGTTTTTACACGTGTGTGCTGTGCAGAAGACCCCCTCCAAATCGCTCCTGAAATCGCTCCTGAAATCTAGGGAATCCAAAAATGAAACAAGTTTTATTAGGTGATTGGAAACTGGGATGATAAACAAAATAGGAAAAATCTCCATCTGAGGAATCTGGTCTTATTGGGTTATGTGGTGTGCACAGTATATGAGATATACATTCACAAAAGGCCACAGAAGAAATTACACTACAAAATGTTCAAATCAGCCTCATGGTGGCGCCATGAAAGGTCTAAGATTGGTGAAGAACACATGCCACCCTTTTTACATTGGCCTATTATACAGACAATCACTGTTTTATTTATTTATAACCATAATAAATTAATACATGTTTCCCTTAAAGAACTGCACTATCCACACCTTTCACACAGATTTAATGTCTTTGCTAAATAGTTACTAAATCGATTTTAAATAATTGAATCGAATCGTATCATATCGCCATGAATGAACAAATATCGTCCATGTATCTTATCATCAACCATGTATCGTGATATGTATCGAATCGCTGTTAAAATGTATCGTTACACCCCTATAAACACAAACAGATACGCGACAGAACAAGTAATTAACTCACTAGTAAGACGCCTCAGGGAGGCCAGGTTGCGCCATGTCTTGGCAGTCTGACCAGAGATGTATATCGGACCAGTTCCCCATATATGGATATGAAGTCCTGTTAGATATGGGCTTAACACATCGGCTGCCCACGTGATGTCTGACGTCTTAATGTATTCGTGCCCATGGCAACGCGTCATTTTACCTACCGGCGAGAGTACTGGCGAGAAAAGTAATCAGAGTAAATGTAATCCGCGTATGTCCTGTTTATTCCGCGAAAATCTTTTCTTTCAGTCAGGACCGTTTTTTTTATCATTTCTAAGCCACAGTGTTTGTGTTACGGCATGTAGAAGAGGCTGCCGTTTTGAGAAAAAAATGAAAAAAGGAAGAGAATCCGGAGAAAACATCACTTTTGAGATCACTTTTGTGCAGCCGCTAGACAGGAAGTCAACGAGCCACACAGCACGTCCGGGTGACGTAATTGCGCGCTGCATGTTGGGAAATGGAGTTTGTTTCATCACCGCGGTAGCCAAGTGCAGTAGATACAGTACAGTATAGTTTACTGTACAACGCGTCAAACGCGTCGTTGGGCACTCGTAAAGATCAAAGAGATTGACGCGTTAACACCACCTGGGCAGCCGATGAGTTAATTATTGATGACATCAGGGATCTCCATATATGGGCATAGAGTTGTTCCCATGACATCACAACATACAATCCCTTTTATGCCCATACATGGAGATCCCTGTCTGAACCAATCATACCGCTGTGATGTCAACTGTTTATGCCCATATATGGAGATCCCTCCTCTGAGTATCTGACATCACTGTGATGTCATCTCTGATGTCAGTGATGTGTCAGGGGAACCACAGTGTCAGGCATTACAAGTACATGGACAAGCTGTGCCGGTTCTGACAGTGAACTGCGAGCTACGGTTGCAATAAATAGCACCGCTCTGTGATTATTATTATTGTTATATATATTTTTGAAAGTGGAGAAAGACAGGGAAACGGGGAGAGCGACATGGAGAAACATGTAGTGAAGACAGTGGGGAACGGTTCTCGAACACGCAATGCACAAGCTGCTTATGTGCCTCAGAGCCAAGGCCCAGGCTATCCCCGGATGTATTTCTAAAAAAGCAGAGAAAAGGAAACAATTATGGGGCTTTGGTCGGGTGTTGTGTGTTGACGTAAGAGCAGCTTATATAAGAAGTACACATTCAAAGAGGGAAAGAAAGAAAGAATGAAACAAATAAAGAAAGACAGTAAGAAAGAGGGAAGGAAGCTTAGATGGGCCGTGCTCCTTGAAAAAGGATCAATGAGAGGCAGGTATGTTGCTGTTGTCTTTGGGGGCAAGGTGTACCACTTTGGAACGCCCCGCAGGCAATCTGAGGACCAGATGGAGGTGTGCGTGTTCAACACAGTGACTTTGCGCTGGGTGGCGTTGCCCCCCGTGACTGGAAGAGGAAGGGATGAGGTTCCCTCCGCTCGCTGGATGCACACAGCCGTGCTGATTGAAGATGTCGCCTACATCTGGGGAGGGTGTAAGTGCGAGTCTGAGGAGTGCTGCAATGTGCTTTATGCCTTTGACGTCAACGCCCACACATGGTTTAAGCCCAGGGTTTCTGGGACCGTTCCAAGGGGGAGGAAGCACCACTCCGCCTGTGTCTTGGGGAAGATCATGTTTATCTTTGGAGGATACAAAAAGCATCGCACTTATTGCACTAATGAGATCTACAAGTTGGACTCCACCACAATGGTCTGGTCTTCAGTTAACAGCACTGGCATTACACCACCTGCTTTGACAGATCACTCTACCACCATCATTGGGACAAAGATGTTTGTATTTGGAGGAGACTACTACAACAACATCAGTGCGTTTGACACAGAGACCAACAACTGGCTGTTCAAGAAGTCTCATGCACCAATTAGTCCAGAAGGACACAGGTGTCATACAGCCTTTGCCTATGATGGAGAGCTGTATATATGTGGTGGTGACATATGGAATACTTGGATGAATTATCTGTGGAAATACACTCCAGAGACCTTCTCCTGGAAGAAGGTTGAGCTCAAAGGCAAAAACCCGTCTCAGATGACATGGATATGCTGTTGGATGGTGGTACGAAATCGTCTGGTGGCTTTAGGACACTCAGACCCAGACCCACATTACATCTTAGACTTGAGTCCTAGGCTGGAGACGCTGAAGATGCTATGCAAGCTAGCGGTTATTCGGTACGGTCTGGAGCAGTCTGGACTCCCACACAACATCAGGTGGGAACTGGCACCCATGAATGCCAACAGACTGAATGCAATTTGTAAATTACATTTACACAGGTAGAAATACTGTTCCTACGAAACAGTGTGGGCTCGCTCGTGACTATATTCTGCAGCGTGCGAACTGTCATGTGAAGCTCAACCAATACTCCAGCTAACACCACTCCCAGATGTTTTCCGCACCTCAATGGACCAATCCCCAATCACATACACACCCATTGTAACTGTTACAATGGGTGTGTATGTGATTGGGGATTGGTCACCTCATTGGCTAATGGTCCTGCCTTTGTACTGTCTGCGACAGAACTCACTATATATAAACTAGACCAGGTCAACCTGGTTGTGCCAGACCCCCTGTCTGTCATCATCATTTATGACATCATGCCTTTTGTAGGCATGTCATCATCATGTCATCATCATATATACCCTTTATAGCGAGGCAGATAAAGTGCATATTACAGGTGAATCGTTCACTTGCGGATACAAGCACCAAAATTGGCACACATACTCCTTAGGCATTGCTCTTTTCAGAAAACCATCTGGCCAAAAAAAGAATCAAGATGGCGGCCAATTTTCATGATGGCCGCCATTGAATATACAGTAATCTTGCATTCCGCAATAAAATCCCATAGACTTGTCCTATTTGAATAATTTTGGTGTCAAATCATACATTTATCACTATGTAGAATCCAAATTTGGACCCATGGACTTACTCAATGGCTTCCTTGTACCATATATCAGTCCCGGAATCTTAATATTCTGCTAATAGTGTGGTGCGATGCGTCCAAAAAACAGCTCCCGTAGGATTTTTGTGCTAAAATTGATCTTTTTGCAGATCCTGGTTCTATCCAAACTATGAGAAAATGATGGGTGTCAACTTTTCCGGACCCCCACCCCCTTTCTGGGGGTCATCTAGTTTGGGACCTGCATGCCAGAACAGTACGCCAGCCAGTTAATGTCCAATTTTCTTAATATTAGGGTTGTTTTGTAGGTTTTAAAACATTCTGAGTTCATTTATTACACTTTTGAAGCAGCCAGAATAAGCTTTCTGACTTTTGGTTGGGGTCTTTCCTCACCTGGGACCCCCCCAGATGGACCCCTGAGCCTATCTCAGTACTCGCTCTGCTCCTGCTCCAGAACAATGTCATATTAGATCATAATTGAAGCATAAACTTTTTTTCTGAAAACAAAAAAAAGGTAGTAACAAATACCAGGGGTCTTCCACAGGGGCTTCGGGACCCCTGGGGGTCCTCGGAGTTACTACCTAGTGTGATAAGAAGTGTACTTCTAAGGATTTCTTTGCTAAAATGTATTTTTTTACTGCTTTGGCATTTATAGGGACCAAACTGTCAGAAAATGATGGGTGTCAGATTTTCCTGACCCCAGCCCCCTTTCTGGGGGGTCATCTATGTTAGGACCTCGCAGAACAGTATGTCAGCCAGTTAATGTCCAATTCTCATAATATTAGAGTTGTTTTGAAGGTTTTAAAACATTCTAAGTTCATATATTGCACTTTTGAAGCAGCCAGAATAACCTTTATGAGTTTTGGTGGGGGTCTCTCCTCACCTGGGACCCCCGGAATGACCCCTGAGCCTATCTCAGTACAGTCCTTGCTCTGCTCCTGCTCCAGAACAATTAGATCATACTTGAAGCATAAAAGCTTTTGTACCTGTACCTGGGCTCTGTAGCTAATACCAGGGGTCTTCCACAGGGTCCGGGACCCCCAGGTGTCCTCAGCGTTACTACAGGGGGCCATCCAAACGGCTGTTTACCCATATATGGAGACCCCCTGGTACCCATATATGGAGGTCCATGTACTGTATATGGAGATATGCTGTGAGAGCCCAAACATGCTTACTCAGTTATTTGTTATGTGAAAGTACTATGATGTCCATGACAACTGACAACATACCCTTTTATGCCCATACATGGAGATCCCTGTCTGTAGAACCAGTCACACAGATATGGGCTGTCTTGGCCATCTGTCTTGGCCATATATGGATTCTGTTAGTGTGGTATGTGGCCAATGTGTCCTCCATATATGGGCATTCCCATATGAAGTCCTGTTAGATATGGGCTTAATATTGAAGACATCAGGGAACTCCATATATGGACCTTGTCATACATCTTGAATCTATGACCTCAGCATCAAAGGCTGGATTGGGGTATGTCCCTGTGACAAACTATTATCATGTCCACTAGGGGTACTTAATGTACATCAAGCAGCCTCACAGAAACAGGACATAGACTCCTGCCCTATGAGCCTCAGGGCTGGGCAGTGGGTTGCCTTTGGCCAAAGACAGAACTTAAAGTGGATTCTGTTCATGACCTGTGTTGCACTCTTGCAGAAAAGAGCAAAGGGATGCTCTTCTTCCATGCCTTCACTGGCTAGGGTTGTTTCAGCATTCCGCGTAAAGGGGAAGAAGTCTGCGTGGCAAACCTGGAATGTTTGTGATGAGGCTTCTGGTGTCTTCAGCAAACTCAGCAATTACCCACCTGTAGTGGATGATGAAGACCTGAAAACCTTGGAGAAGTTTGTGGTCATGATGTACGACCGATCCAGCACAGCTGAAGGTGTCAATGATGCGAGGTTGGACTTGTTTGCTCGGAAGCAGAGGCCATACGAAGCCATTCCTCCAACGCAAGCAGCACTGAAGCAACATGTGAAGCGCGCTTCCTATCAAGCGGCCTGCATCTGGAGTCAGTCAACAGTATGTCAACCAGAAATGCAGACTCCTGACAACTGGGGCTGGACCAAGAAAGGAGATCTGTGGCAGATTGATTGGACAGAGCTCCCACCCATTGCAGAGAGTTGCCAGCAGCTGACCAAGTGTGGATGCAAGTTGGAATGCTGCAGTCGATGCAAATGCTACCACTTTGGTCTGACCTGCACGGCACTGTGCAGCTGCAGGTGCGAGGTTTAGAAGCGTTGTAGTATAGGCCTACTATACTATTGTACTATACTGCCTAGGCCCTAGAAAAAAAAAGAAAAAGAAAAGACAAAAAAAAAACTACCTCCTGCCTCGACGGGATCATCACCTTATCGTGGTGAGGCAGTTTGCGTGTCTCCATGACCCCCAGAGCTATGTCGGCAGGAGTCTTGTACTCCTGTACTCCTGGCAGGGTTACCCAAGTCGAAAAGGTCGAAGAATAGAGACTAGACAAAGAGTGATCCCACGGCGCTATTATATCTACCATGCATTTTAGCCGCGTCAGCCGCTGTGCATTGAAATCCGCTCTGTTGAGTTACTACATTACTACATTACCCCCCCCCCCCCCCCCCCCACACACACACACACACACACACACACACACACACACACACACACACACACACACACACACACACACACACACACACACACACACACACACACATACACACTATAAACCTCTACCAATACTAAGATATACACTACCACCCATTTTATCCGAGTCAGACATAACACAAACCTCTAATTTAGCAGAATATTAGGATTCCGGGACTGATATATGGTACAAGGAAGCCAGTGAGTAAGTCCATGGGTCCAAATTTGGATTCTACATAGTGAAAAATGTATGATTTGACACCAAGATCATTCAAATAGGACAGGTCTATGGTATTTTATGGCGGCCATCTTGAAAAATGGCCGCCATCTTGAAATTTGATTTGGCCAGATGGTTTTATGAAAAGAGCAATCCCTAAGGAGTATGTGTGCCAATTTTGGTGCTTGTATCCGCAAGTGAACGATTATTTCTGTTATCTGCCCGGCTATTATATAGAAAACCCGGACAGACCGACATTTGCTTACCCATTTCATGGGTCTGGCAATAATGAAGATAACAGTGTTCTCCGCTTTCAGGCAAGCCCACAATTATTAGGTTTGTAGACAAACTAGAACACAACTGTGGTGTGAAGACCAGGCCAACTCACTTCACTTACTGTAGGTCTGGGCAATTAACACATTTGTTGCCATGGCTTATTTCTGTCTGTGCGGTGGTCTTGCCAAGCTTTTGACCAACTTCGAAGACACACTCAGCATTTAGTATTATGATGACAATATCACACAGAATGAAAGAGGAGATTCTCTAGTTTCACCCTGTCCAAAAACCATATTTCTATGATGTCCAGTTCTGTAATTATAGGCGTTCAAAGAAAAAAAATCTGGACAAAAATTACCCTTTTTTCCCCTATATATATATTTTTTTTTTAGAAATTCAGCTGAATGATACTGTATCAGGCCGAAAAATCACTTGATTGGCTTTGACTTCAGTGACTTCAATGTTGTATTTACAGTATTTTTCTTCAAAAAGGAAAGTTTCTATTTTTTCTTTATTTATATGGCATGAGGCCCCTGGGCAAGGGGAAATAAAGAGGCCCTTGTGCGCGCGCAAAAATTCCACCTCCGGTCCACCTGACCACACCTTGAACTCACCTCCGTGTAACCTCATTGGCTCATTGGAAGGGTCTAAACCGGATACAGAAGTGGGGTGTGTGTGCATGTGTGTAGCCTGTGTGTGTGGAAAGTACCCGATACATAGAGTGGGCGGGCTTTAGACTGCACTAAACACAGTAACTAAACACAAATATCACTTTATTTGGATTGCAATACTTTAAAATGTCATTATTATTATTATTATTATTATTACCACTACCCCACTTACCCTTATTTATTTATTTTTTATTTATTTTTTGGAAGGCCCCCCCCCGTACTGTGAGATTGATTCAAGCAGCCTAGCCGCCTAGCCTACTATCTGTGAATGATTGAATTCATACATGTAATGTTGACATTCATAGCCTATACAATTCAATGCGATTACAAACGGAAGAGGAATGAAAACATGTTCGTTTTCGGCCTGGCGGAGAAAGCATTCGCGAGACTGTGCGGCAGCGGAACGGGCCGTTTGCGTCTACAGATTCGAGGCCCGGGCCGCGATCACCACCGTGGCCCCCCGCAGACCACCGCAGCCCACCGGCTGATTAATTGACGATTTAATTGTGTTTTCATCGTTGACAATTACATTTCTGTTTGGCTTGTAGGCTTTGAAGTTGCACATGGCAGATATAATACATAACCTAAATATACAAAAAAAGTACTGGCATATTTGACAACTTTATACTTGTCACATGGTAACGCCTTGTGGGCTTGTAGATCTGCTATTTCCACTATTTTTGAAGGTTAAAAAAAAAGAAATACGGTATGAAAATTTTCAACATGATAACGATTATGACAATTATGTCAAATAATTGCGATTAGACGATTATGTGATTATTGTGACAGGACTATACAGTATGCATGCTAGATTTGGAATAATTTGTTGTCTTCCTACACACGTTCCTAAGTTTTTATCCCTAGTTTATATTTTGGCATGATACCCCTAGCTGCCTACCCATCTTGTAGTGTAGTATCTTAAAGTCTATGAGTTCAACTATTTGTGACTGAGTGTGACACAGGGGCAGTCATTTCGGAAGCCACTACTTTAGACCACAGCTGAAATTGTACTTTTTTTTTTTTTTTTTCAATAAAATGTGATAAAGCCACAAAAGCATTTCATAAATATCAGGCTACATTTCATTTAATCGCCAGAGCTTAACTCTGCATGTAAAGAAGACTTTTTTTAATTAATGTGAGAGATCATGCAGGTCATTGCAGGTTAGAAATGTATTTAGAACTTGAATATCTCAAAAATAGTATTTCAGCATGGCATCATTCTATAAGCCATATCTTCAAAACTGGATGATTCCCAGCTTTCAAATGAAATGAAAAAATGAAAATGAAAACAAATTCAATGACTAGCCGTCAGCCATGCATTTACTCAACTTTGTTGCTCGGAAAGAAGAATATTAAGAAGAGAGTAGCAGGCAATCAGGAACGCAGACAGGCAAAGATGGTTCGATTCCACAGGTTTATTGCAGGAGATGCACAGCACAGAGGCACAGCAGCCCCCCGGCGTCTGGCCGAGAAGACCCTCAATACAACAATTCTATGATCTTTTAAAGCAAATGAAAGCGGACCCCTTCATTTGTCCAGACAGGTTGTAGCCGGGGAGCCACAGGCCCAAAAGCTCAAAGAATAGGGTTTTACCTGTGACGTCATGACATACTTTTTATTTTAGTTTTTGGAGCTGTGTGAAGCACAGGCTCCCTATACGTGGCCGTGTGGGTCTGTCTGTCTGTGTGTCTGTCTGTCTGTGTGTGTGTCTGTATGTAGCCTGAACTTCCTAAACTTCGGCACGCCACTAGTCCCACAGTTTTGCCACCACACACTCGCGCCATATGTCAAATCAAACGGCTTACTCGGGAATCGTGGGCTATTACTTTTCTAAGAGAAAGGTTCTATAGTTTAATTGATATTAATTTATTAGTGAATTAATTTTCCCCATTGACTTATAATGGGAATCGCAAAAACTCACATTCAATTATTTGTCTCTCGCAAACCATAGGGGCTAGAGTTTCAAGACTTGGAGAGGAGGTTCATAATGATTTCAAGGATTAAATAAAAAATAATTGTGTCATTTGGCCGCATGGTGGCGCCATAACACCCCACTTTACGTTTTGGCCTGTAACTCTTGAACCGTAGGTCGGAAAATTTAAAATATTTTTTCCCTGGATTCCTTGGGTCATGACGCATCTCCCCATATAGGCCACGCCCATTTGCGCCATGATAGATTTTCCGCCATCTTGAATTTTCTCCAAAACACACTTTTTGCTCCTTTTCCTACATATGTTCTTCAAATGTCACAAAAATCGGTACACATGATCCACACACACACACACACACACACACACACACACACACACACACACACACACACACACACACACACACACACACACACACACACACACACACACACACACACACACACACACACACACACAGCTCCACTTCACACGGGTGTGATTTTTTCTATTCATTTGGTCATTAAGGTACACAGAATGAGAGGCCTGCTCTGCCGGAAACTCTGCGAAAACAAGTTATGGCCATTTGTATATTCACAATAAAAATGACAGTACAATAAGTACAAAATATGAGAATATGGATTCATAGGATACCGCATTAGCTTAATGGTTAAAATGGAATTGACAGAACAAAATAATAAAGAGCAAAGTAGAGAACAAGAACACAAGCTGATATATTGTTTGCAGGGACCTCTCAAGTGATTTGATTTGTAACCTACTGTTAACAGTATTAAGGTTTGAAAAACCCATGTTTATATGTCAGCAATCTGGCCAGCCATCGTCAAAGAAAAGGTACTTTTCACTTAACTGGACTTGATATTTGGACTAGATTCCGAGATGAAGCTGTTTCTTTGCATCAGCATGAACTGGAGCCTATGGAGAATAGACACTCCATGATGCTGGCGGCCGAGTTGCGTGATGGGATATGTAGTGTTTTCGCTCACCAGCCCGCTACCACAGCACCTGTTTAGCTGGTAACCATGGCAACAGTTAACTCGTCTGTGGACAAGTTAACTCGTATTTTTGGAGTGGTGCTCCTGAGAACAGGAGCTAAGCTCCGACATCCGGTTCCCAAACTGGTGGGGAAAATAACTTGTTCAGGACTAAACTAAACTAAAGCGTAGCCTACATCTGGCCTAGATAAGGCCTACATCTTTGCACAAACGGCTCAAAGCTTGCTGTACCTGCAGGTTCCCATTGGACAAGCTTCGCGTGATTGGCTAGCGCGGGGCGCTTGATGTAAGTAGACTGCACTCTTGTCGAGGTGCAAACTTGCTCCTTGTGCACTCGTGGCCATGTATGGCCTACTTGTGCACCAGCAGAGCGCACCTTGTTATTTATATCAGGTCACACTTGTTGATGGTGATGTCACCAAGGATGCTGGTCCCTCATTGGCTGTTGATGCTGACATCACCATGAATGCTGGTCCCTGAATGGCTATGGGTGTAATCATAAATAGATACGCGACAGAAGAAGTAATTAACTCACTAGTAAGACGCCTCAGGGAGGCGAGGTCGCGCCATGTCTTGGCGACTGCTCTGTGATTATTATTAATGTTATATTTTTGATGGGGGCTTTTTCTGCCTTTATTGAAAGTGGAGAAAGACAGGGAAACGGGGAGAGCGACATGGAGAGAC
The DNA here is from genome assembly GCF_963921795.1 of Nannobrachium achirus. Taxonomy (NCBI): domain Eukaryota; kingdom Metazoa; phylum Chordata; class Actinopteri; order Myctophiformes; family Myctophidae; genus Nannobrachium; species Nannobrachium achirus. The sequence continues at coordinate 10,015,817 of NC_137825.1, read as the reverse complement.
ATGTAGTGAAGACAGTGGGGAACGGTTCTCGAACACGCAATGCACAAGCTGCTTATGTGCCTCAGAGCCAAGGCCCAGGCTATCCCCGGATGTATTTCTAAAAAAGCAGAGAAAAGGAAACAATTATGGGGCTTTGGTCGGGTGTTGTGTGTTGACGTAAGAGCAGCTTATATAAGAAGTACACATTCAAAGAGGGAAAGAAAGAAAGAATGAAACAAATAAAGAAAGACAGTAAGAAAGAGGGAAGGATGCTTAGATGGGCCGTGCGCCTTGAAAAAGGATCAATGAGAGGCAGGTATGTTGCTGTTGTCTTTGGGGGCAAGGTGTACCACTTTGGAACGCCCTGCAGGCAATCTGAGGACCAGATGGAGGTGTCCGTGTTCAACACAGTGACTTTGCGCTGGGTGGCGTTTCCCCCCGTGACTGGAAGAGGAAGGGGTGAGGTTCCCTCCGCGCGCTGGATGCACACAGCCGTGTTGATAGAAGATGTCGCCTACATCTGGGGAGGGTGTAAGTGCAAGTCTGAGAAGTGCTGCAATGTGCTTTATGCCTTTGACGTCGACACCCACACATGGTTTAAGCCCAGGGTTTCTGGGACCGTTCCAAGGGGGAGGAAGCACCACTCCGCCTGTGTCTTGGGGAAGATCATGTATATCTTTGGAGGATACAAAAAGCATCAAACTTATTGCACTAATGAGATCTACAAGTTGGACACCACCACAATGGTCTGGTCTTCAGTTAACAGCACTGGCATTACATCACCTGCTTTGCCAGATCACTCTACCACCATCATTGGGACAAAGATGTTTGTATTTGGAGGAGACTACTACAACAACCTCAGTGCGTTTGACACAGAGACCAACAACTGGCTGTTCAAGAAGTATCATGCACCAATTAGTCCAGAAGAACACAGGTGTCATACAGCCTTTGCCTATGATGGAGAGCTGTATATATGTGGTGGTGACATATGGGATACTTGGATGAATTATCTGTGGAAATACACTCCAGAGACCTTCTCCTGGAAGAAGGTTGAGCTCTACCACAAAAACCCGTCTCAGATGACATGGATATGCTGTCGGATGGTGGTACGGAATTGCCTGGTGATTATAGGACGCTTAGGCCGCAGACCTAGTCTGAAGATGCTATGCAAGCTAGTGGTTAAGCGGTATGGTCTGGAACAGTCTGGACTCCCACACAACATCAGGTGGGAACTGGCACGGTCACCCATAGACTATAGACTGAACGCAATTTGTAAATTACATTTACACAAGTAGAAATACTGTTCCTACGAAACAGTGTGGGCTCGCTCGTGACTATATTCTGCAGCGTGCTAACTGTCATGTGAAGCTCAACCAATACTCCAGCTAACACCACTCCCAGATGTTTTTCCACACCTCAATTGCACCTCATTGGCTAATGGTCCTGCCTTTGTACTGTCTGCGATGGAACTCACTATATAAAAATCAAACCCAAGTTTGAAGTGAGCGGTGGTGTGTGTGTGTGTGTGTGTGTGTGTGTGTGTGTGTGTGTGTGTGTGTGTGTGTGCGCGTGTGTGTGTGTGTGTGTGTGACCCCCCTCCCCTCCCTGTGTGTGTGTGTGTGTGTGTGTGTGTGTGTGTGTGTGTGTGTGTGTGTTGCAGTTGATTTTCAGGCTAGACGCAACAGCACCCTCTTTGGTCAACCAATGGCACTCCAGGCTACAGACCAACAGACAGACAGACATACATACATACATACATACACTGATACACACATGGCTGTGCGTGCGTGCGTGCGTGCGAGCGTGCGCGAGCGTGTTTGTTGCAATTGATGCTCAGGCTAGACTCAGCATCAGGCTACAGACACATACGCGGATACACACTCCTGCATACACCTCACCTCAGGCTACAGACACACAGACACACACACACGGCCATTCTAAGGAGCGGCGTCACCACCGCTCAATAATGAAGATAACAGTGTTCTCCGCTTTTTTCATTCTGTGAATGATTGAATTCATACATGGTAATGTTGACATTCATAGCCTATACACATCAATGCGATACTTTAGGAAGTTACAAACGGAAGAGGAATGAAAACATGTTCGTTTTCGGCCTGGCGGAGAAAGCATTTGCGAGACTGTGCGGCAGCGGAACGGGCCGTTTGCGTCTACAGATTCGAGGCCCGGCCCGCGATCACCACCACCCCTAGCTGCCTACCCATCTTATAGCTTAATGGTTAAAATGGAATTGACGGAACAAAAATAATAAAGAGCAAAGTAGAGAACAAGAACACAAGCTGATATACTGTTTGCAGGGTTCTCTCAAGTGATTTGATTTGTAACCTACTGTACATGAAAATGAATTTTCTGTTTACTAAAGCACTGGAGAGACAGGGAGATTCATGTTATTGAACAAACACTGACTATAGCAAAATTACCATCAGAATATAGAAATTGTACTTTTCTTTTCTTTTTTTTTTATCCCACAATTTTGTAACCCATTTTTTTCACCCAGTGCCGATGGCCTATGTAATCCTGGGCTCTGCTCTCCCTCTGCCGCGCCTGGGGAGACAACGGACTGACCTCATGGTTCCTTCTATGCATGAGGAGTCCAAGTTGCTTCTTTTCACCTGACAGTGGAGATTTCCCTGGTTTGGACGTAGCGTGTGGAAGGAACACATTATTCCAACCAGTTCCTTTCCCCTCCATCAGGCGCCCCAGCTGGCCAGGGGGAGGCATTATTGAGACCAGGATTACGTGCATGTTTTTGTGAGGGTATCAACCCTAGGAGACACAGGGAGAACATGCAAACTCCACACAGAAAGGCCCTATCACCAACCCCACCTAGGGTGTGGGCGCTGATGACACGGAGGGAGGAACATGCCGCCAGCGCCCACAGCGTCCCCCGGCGGGAATCGAACCCAGGACCTTCTAGCTGTGAGGCGAAGCGCTAACCACTGTGCCACTGTGCCCCCGTAGAAATTGTACTTTTTGACATTAAACTTAAAAAAACAACAACATATAATTCACAGCAGCCATGATAGTTATCATTCTGCAAACAAACCTCCACAATGACAAAACGGTATGATTTATTATGAGTTCTAGACAACGTTTCTTACAGTGAATATGTCTCCAAGTGGTTTTATCTTTTGCATAAACTCAAGCCTTGGTATTTAGTTAACTCAGTTATAAGTCCATAAACAGATCCAGACTGTTATCAGGAGAGGCTACACGCAGTTCCCCCATCGTTCAAGTACAATGTGTCTAGACATCTCATTCAGATCTAATTCCACACTGGTTTGAAGGATTCTTATTTGCAGGCACCGTACGCCTTTCACTCCTCCTTTGATGCTCAGAGCCAGGGGCGTCACAAGGGGTAGGAAAGTGGGACTGAGTTACTAGGGCCCAAGGTGGAGGGGCCCTAGTAACTTTATCTATTGAAAAATAGCAGATATACAAGCTCACAGCGCGGCACCGAGTGCCGCGCTGCGAGCTTGTAGATCTGCTATTTTTGAAAAGTTGTGAAAATGTGTGAAAATCTTTGAATATAATTATGTATTTTTTAAGCGAACATTTCTAACTGAAATTTTGCTTCTGGGGGTCCCTGGAACTAAATATTTTGAGATCGGGGTCCGTGGCTAAATACATATCATCTTGGGGGTCCTTGACATAGGTTTCTTGCACACATTTCTCGAAAATAGCAGATCTACAATGCTGTGAGCTTGTATATCTGCTATTCTCCAATAGTTAACATTCATGGGGGGCCCCGCAGTGAATCCTTGTACCCAGGGGCCCAGAGTTTGGTGTGACGCCCCTGCTCAGAGCATCAGCCCAAATCCTCTATTATACAATGGAGACTCAGGATAGACCATATTCACACCGTGGCCATCTTGGATCACATGACTTCCTGGGGTAGCAAACTGCACAAGCCTGCATTACAAACCATTGTGAACAATGGAGCGATGGTCCCAAAATATGAGTTCTGTTCAACCAATTTATTTTTGTAAAATTGATAAATGGGCAGATGACAACATCATCATCCCCAAAATGATAAAATAGAAGGGTACATCCACAATATTCATGGTAGTTAGGCTGCGACCTTACTGTGTACAAATACTTGCTATCTGTGCAGTGCTTGCTCCACTAAAGGAGCTATAGTCAACTTTTTCTTGAAAAAAGGATGCTAGTCTAAACGACTAGAATGTAAACAAAGTGTCGGTCCGATAATGGCCAAAATGATTATTTTATCATTTTTTTACGCTTTTTGTGGTAATTTTTGAATAGAAACGCATGTAGGCCTATGAAGCTTATTTTTTTATCAAATATTTTCAAAACATTATTTTTATTTTGGCATCCGTTTTTCAAGAAAAAGTTGTAATATTAACGATATAAAGGCAGAGCAAGCACTAGTCTACATACTGTAGCAAGTCTTTGTACAGAGTAACACTGCAACCTAACTACCATGAATATTGTGGATAATACCCTTCTATTTAATAATTTTGGGGATGTTGATGTTGTCATCTGCCCATTTGTCAATTTGGTAAAAATAAATTGGTTGAATAGAAGTCATATTTTGGGACCATCGCTCCATTGTTCACAATGGTTTGTAATGCAGGCTTGTGCAGTTTGCTACTCCAGGAAGTCATGTGATCCAAGATGGCCACGGTGTGAATATGGTCTATAGTTCTTCAGTAGAGATGGAGGATAAAGACCTCCCCTGTTGGCCTAGATTCAAATCCCTCCAGGAATTCTCTCCTGTGGTTCCATCTCCTCTGGACAAACTATCTCAAAGTAAAGATAGAAAAAGAGCAGACACTGCAGAATTTCACCTAAAGAAAATACACTTATGCCTCATTCACACTACAGCTATATAGTTGAACGTTTTGCTTGGTAATTCAATGTAATCTCAATGTAATCTCAATTCAATGTAATCAATGGAAACCAGCTTTAAAGGCTGGATTCCAAGGACAGCCGACATGCCCAGCCTTTAAAGCTGGTTTCATTGAGATTACATTGAATTACCAAGCAAAGCGTTCAACTATATATCTGTAGTGTGAATGAGGCATTAGGCTATTTAGTTATAGTGTGGCCAGGGACGTGCTGGCCATTGGGAAAAGCGGGACAACTCCCGAACGGCCGGTTCATCCCCGGCCTGTCCAGGCCGGCCATTAGGAAAAAAATACAAATAAAATGTCGGCCTTCGTTCCATTTTGGGTGCTGGGCGGCCAACGAAGTAAATCGTCACTGTCGGACAGAAACCTCGTATCTTCAAGTTTCAAATGTTTACATTTTTTCGCAAAGCAAAGGGTTAGGGTTAGGCTTCATCATACAAGGCCGTTGCACAAAAGTAGTGAAAACAGCAGATCTATAAGCACACAACGCCTCGCGGTGCGAGGTGTTGTGTGCTTGTAGATCGTCTGTTTTCACTAGTTTAAATAATTTTTTAAATGATAAATATAAAACAAACGGTTTTGGACATACAAGACCGATAACGATGAAATATAACTCATGTACAAAAATTGGCCCACTGTGTTATCGAAAAAACGCGGCCTGCTCACGTATTCGGAGGGTGTTAGGAGTCACCAGAGAAAAAGGTCAGGAGTTTTAATTGAATCTATCATGGTTAAAATGGAGTTTGAAGTTATAATGGCTTTGTATGGGAAGGTCCTGGAAGGGGGACAATGGGGGGGAAATGAATACCAAATATCTAAATACTGAATGAAGAAATTCAAAAACTGTCCTGGGTGTTCCCAAAAGCCTGATTAGAAGATCAAATTACTTTCAAATTATTTGAAAGTGTAATGTCCCTTTAAACCCTGTATCATGCTATTAAACCCTCGGTGGTTAAGGTGTATACAGTGTTAAATATGTCTGGTAGCTAGCATTGTATCATGTTATTAGGCTCTCAGTGGAGACAGAGGATAAAGTAGCCTATATACAGTGTTACATGCAGGGCCGATTCTAGGGTAGAGCGAACGGTGCGGTCGCTCAGGGCCCCGCACCTGCAAGGGCCCCGCGCTAGGCTTGGTTAATTGATTTAGTTTTGATTTCATATTAAATCTTCACACAAACACCACAATCTGCAGGACGGAGACAGACCCTGTCAAACGATTGGCTGTGATATCTCCCTGACAACCACCAACAACCAATGAAACGGCTGACTGTCCCTTCGGGCTATGGGATTTAATACTGTATCTAGTCTTGAGACGCAGACGGGATCCTACAACTTGATTCAGCGTTCCCTTCCCTTCCGTTACTTACTTATGAGAGAGTTGAGAGAGAGAGAGCATCATATCTGCGCGAGGTAAGGCCAGGGTAATGTTCTACAAAGTTATGAGGAGTCCCATCATCTGACAACATGACAATCTTGTGTCTGATCGATAGACTATAGTGAAGTAAATACATGGTCCCATTCAGCTATTGCATTCATTCAGCAGGAGTCTGCTTGACTGCTTTGTGGCCGTGTACAATTAAAAGCAGCAGAATAAACATGCTTTTCTTACCGTTTTAGAGGTAGAGTTGCAGCATAATTCCATAGCATTTATAGATGCACAGCCACAAAAAATCGTTTGCGCACACGTGCGCGTGCACACACGTGCGCGTGCACACACGTACAAGTAAAAAAATCGCGGCCGCGCTCGTCGCGGGGGGGGGGGGGGGGGGGGAGACTTCGCTTGGGGGGGGGGGGGTTGGACTTCGCTCAGGGCCCCGCATTTCTCCCAAACGGCCCTGGTTACATGTGACCGCAGTGAACACTATCACTCTTTTACTGCCAATGACAAGGCTCACACAGCCAATGACGTGAAAACAGCAGATCTATAAGCACTCGTCAAAGCCTCATTTCAGTGGTTTATGATAAGAGGGTGCTTGTATGATCCCAGCATCGCCAAAGAAGAGTAGGCTACAGCCAAAAATCACATTCATCTCGACAAAACCAATTTACTTTTTCTTAAACGTTTTTCTCTGCTTTGTTGCTGCTTTTTGGAGAGCCACGTTCAACTGGCAATAACTCTGCAATGGATTATCGCGGTCAGACCATTTCCTTTCCACCGACAGGATAGGAGACCGTGGACGGATCGTCCCAGCGCATGATATTCTACGGTTTTACAAAGGTACGTGAAAACGCTCGGATTTGTTGGCAAGGACGGCTATGGACGATGTTTTAAATCTGGTATACAGTATACAGTGTTGAATATTAGCAGTAGCTACAGTCGCAGTGTGCATCATTACATCACGATAAAGTATAATATCGTCGTTGTCCAAAACCGCCCGTTTTGTATTTATCATTTAAAAAATGATTTAAACTAGTGAAAATAGCCGAGCTACAAGCACAGTGTGCTTGTAGATCTGCTATTTTCACTAGTCTTGTGCGGAAGTCTTGAAGCCCTGCTTGAACGATGAACAAAAAAAAACACATGCAAGTTTGAAACTTGGATATACAAGGTTTCTGCCCGACAGTGACGATATGTGTTAAATATCAGCAGTAGCTACAGTAGCAGTGAGTATTTTCACTACATCAGGAGCACAAGCTGTGGGTGTAGAAACAGGTGGCGTTTCAAAGGGACATAGATAACAGGAATGAGGATGAGGGTGAGTGGGGTGGTGGGGTGGGTGGGCGTGTTCCTGTCTGTCTGTCTGTGTGTGCATCATGTTCAGTAGTAAGTGATGAGTTGCCAGGCTGCTATACGATACACTATCCTACAATTAGTCTAGTCTAGTCTATAATATATACAGAGCCAAGGACTTTCTCTAAATAGAAAGTATCACTTCCATACTGTACAATTCAACTGTACAGTGAAAGAAACTTTAGCCTTGTGAAGTTTCCTTCCTTCCTTCCTTCTGTGTATAATTTTCGAGCCCAACTGCTTTGAATACATCATTTATAAGTGAAACCGTGCTGGGGTCAAATCTAACCCGAGCATCTCTCTCCCAAACTGGACACACATTAGTTACATTATCTTGCTGATCTTGTTGTGTGTCGATAGGAAGTACATAAAGCCAGTTATTCAGTACACGTGCATGCAGGGTTCAGATTAGCTCTGGTAAAGAGCGTCAGCTGCACTGATGCTCTGACAGACCAGGATGTCTCAGCCCCTACGAGGGATCAACTTCAGTCAAAATAAACTAATCTACTTTGCTACTCACCTAACCAAACAAAGGTAGTTTTGCGTTGTTGAAAGTCTATTCACCGCGGTGGGAAACCTCTCAGCATCCCACCCACTCTGTAAAATACATTATTTTTGTCATGAAAAATAAAATGCACCCACCTCGAGCCGGGAGCGAGCCACCGCAGACACAACCCGGAATTAAGAGGGCGGTCGAGTTGTATGCGTTTTATTTCATGACAAAAATAATGTATTTTACAGAGTGGGTGCTGAGAGGTTTCCCACCGCACAGAATAGACTTTCAATAACGCAAAAATTACCTTTGGTTAGGTGAGTATAGCGAAGTAGTTACGTTTATTTTGACTGAAGTTGAGCCGTGGACTGAAGACTCACCTTTTCAGACTCCACCTTGACCCATAGCACTACTGAAACACTCAATGACCATACATGAAGCTAGTCAACATTTTATTTTCTTCTCTTTACTGATTTTATTGTTTTAGATTGATATTCATATGCATTTGTTATATTGTTGTTGATGTTCTGACATGTTATCTTGTTATTATAGTAATGTATTATCTGCTTATTGTAAGTCGCTTTGGATTAAAAGCGTCTGCTAAATGCCTAAACTGTAAACTGGTAGAGAAATCCGGGTCTAGTCTTTTAGTCAGCTGCCTGTCAAAGCGGCTCTGGACCAAAGCTAAGTTCAGAAGTGAACCACTAGATGTTGTTGTCCTCTCCTCTCCTGTCCTGTGTTAATCAGTGATGTCCATGTTGTTGCTCTCCTTGCTGCTTCTCCTGGCCTGACAACAAACATGTTCTCTTCTCTCATTTACCTCTTCTGTCCTGTGATGCAGATGCAGAACGCAGGGCAAGAGACACAGTGTCACGCAATCCTCCTGGAGTCTGGCCTGGAGGAAGATCTACTGTAGCACTGCTGGAAGAATGCTCACATTCATTTTTCTCATATAAGAATATCAGTACCACAGAGAATGACTACATTTACAAGTGAACGGATTCAAAAATCTGCTTGATCATAAGTACAAAGGTATTGGCATCAAAATATACTTGCATTTCCATGAGTAAAAGTACTTAGAATGTCCAATTTCTATTTATACTTCTTTAAGTTAAGAATGTAAAACAAAACTTTCAAGAAATAGCAGATCTACAAGCATCTACAAGCATCTTGACATGCTGTCCCTACTTTCAATTAGACAAAGTACTGTATATGAGGCTTAATTGTTTACGTTTGGTTATGTTTTGTAATACAAATACAAATCTGAAAACGAACCAGCAACTAGAGTTGTCAAATGATTGTAGTGGAGTAAAAAAAAGAGAAAGTGTACATATTTGCCTCTGAGATGTAGTGGAGTAGAAGTATCCAAAAATGCAAATACTCAAACATACAAAAGTACCTCTCAACATTACACTCAAGTACAGTACTTGAGTAAATGCATAAACGTACTTTCCGCCAGTGCAGGGGTGTCAATTGGGTATGGCAGGGGTATGCAGCTGCCATACCCTGGGTCCAGGGGGGAAAATAAAAGTTACTTTTAAATATAAATCAATGAATGTCTCTTTGTCTATCTGTGCCGGTTATTATGTTGTTAAATTACAGTAAAATAACTACAAATGCAAAATGTTACAAAATGGTCACTTTAACAAGGTATTCTCCCCATTTTGACAAAATGGTATGCAGGTTCCTCAAGTCAACAGATGCACAGGTGCAATTCATTATTGTTAATTGTGGCATGTTTACTAACTAAGTTTAGCTGCACTTGAACAACCGTTCCAGGCTGCCATATCCAGCCCAAGAAACCGTAGAAACGGGGGAAAAAACTGAATGTACTTGTTAAAATAAATGTATCATGCCTGTTGCTAAGGTATGGCAACATGACTGGTGTCTTGCAGTCATGTTGCCATACCTTAGCTTTTTCTGAACTGACTCCACTGTGCCAGCGATATCTGAGCTGATGGTTGCTGTTTCTTTGTGTAAAAAACATTTTATTTCCTGGTTGGCTTGGAGTGGAAAGTAGCAGAAACACTAAATCAAGGTCAGAGAGAGGTTGGAAGCGGACAAGCAACGCAGGACTCCAGCCGGATCCAACCCTGGTTTTAACGATTTGTAGGGGGCTTTTTTCTTAAATACGTTAAGTCACCTTGACTCTCTCCCTGAGCTTATGCTTCTTCTCTTTTTGTTTGTTTTTGATCTCTCACGGCTTCCCAGGGTCAGGCCGGGACGTTCTACCAAGGCTTTTGGAGATGTGTGTGTTTTCTTTTACAGACAAACAGAGCAGGCAGCATTTAGGACCCTGCAGACATCTGACTCAACGACCTTCCTCCTGTCAGCTGCTCTGAGGATGATTGAGCTCAAATCTGTGCAACGCTAATGACCTCCAAGGCCGGCTACAGACCTGCAGGCACAACGTCTAGTGAGAGTTGTGTGGGGGGAGCGGGGGGCAGAGACAGCACAATGCATTCCGGATGGAAGTCACATGGTTTGAAGTCTAGTGAGAGTCCTGTGGTTGCTTAAGCACAAGCACACAAGCACACAACACGCACAGGGACTGTTGTAGGCAAGCATTAGAGGGCAGACAAGCTGCACTTGATGAGACAGAAGGGCAGGGTTCAACTGCCAACCAATAGGGCAGAAAGGCCATGATGCAATCCCACACAGCTGTGTTCACTTGTAGTTTGTAATCCACAGCAGCAGAGCCTGTCTGCACTGCAGTGACATGAAACCTCCATTTCAGAACGAAAAATATTATAAATAAATTAAAGTTAAGTGTGTTTCACAGTAAAACATTTGAAAATAACAAGGAATATCACAAATATTTCTTTGCATGTCATACATAGTGACAGTGATGCCTACACAGATGCAATTGATTAATAATAAAATGATTCATAATAAAATGTAAGCTTTATACAGTGGTGGAAAAAATACTCAAATTCATTGCTTAAATAAAAGTATCCATACTGAAACATACAAATACTTTGTTACAAGTAAAAGCCTGGAATTCAAAATGTATTGAGTAAAAGGTACTCTGCCTTCACCCGATGACAACTCCAAAAGAACTACATGGCCAAATACCATATCTGGTTCCTCCTCAAGCGGAACCGCCCACGTCCGCAAAGCATTGTGGGAAATGTATTATTTTTTGGAAGAGACTTTGACTGAACACAGAACTTTGATGAACACAGTGCGTTCCAGTGTGAGTGCAGCCCAATAGATACATGCAGGGACGTCACACCAAATTCTGGGCCCTGGGTACAAGGATTCACTGCGGGCCCCCCATGAATTGTTAACTATTGAAGAATCGCAGATATACAAGCTCAGACTGCGAGCTTGTAGATCTGCTATTTTTGAAAAATTGTGAAAATGTGTGCAAGAAACCCCATGTTTCCATGTCAGTGATGCTCAAACTTTTTCATGTGAAGGACCCCCAAAATGATATGAATTTGGCTACGGACCCCAATCTCAAAATATTTAGTTCCAAGGACCTCCCCGGAAGCAAAATTTGAGTTACAAATGTTCTTCTTAAAAATACATATTCAAAGATTTTCACACATTTTCACGACTTTTCAAAAAATAGCAGATCTACAAGCTCACAGCGCGGCACTCGGTGCCGCGCTGTGAGCTTGTATATCTGATATTTTTCAATAGCTAAAGTTACTAGGGCCCCTCCACCTTGGGCCCTAGTAACTCAGTCCCACTTTCCTACCCCTTGTGACGCCCCTGGATACATGTGTACACGCACACGCACACGCGCGCGCGCATGCACACACACAAACACCTGACTATATGATACAAAAATACAGTAATATATAGAATAATAAACTGCACAAATGAATAATAAAAAAAAAAAAAAAAAAAAAAGAATAAAATTTGATAATTACAGGCCACAACCTGAGATTGTTAATAATGTAATTATTTAAATGTCATATACATATTTTTTGCTTTGTTTATATTATTATATTATATTTTGCAATAGTTTTGTTAAATAATTAATTAGAAGGGTAGGCATTATAAGCTTTAGCTTCAGCCTTCTCCTTTTCGGTCCAGCAGTCGTGTGCTGCTTTGTTTTTCTGTTTTGTTTTAACTGTTTCTGTTTTTATTATGTGAAATGTTTTGCTTTTCTGTTTTGTTTTTACAAATGGAATGTTGTTTTAAATGTAAACAATGACCGAAATAAACTTAAACTTAAACTTAAACTTAAACTATTCAAGGCAAGCCGATAAAAGCTCACAGCCTGCCGCATCAAGTTGTGATCGATTTATATTGAACACATTTTTAAAGATTTCAATACTTTTACTTTGGTACCCGTATGGGTGTCTCAATATCAAATATCTAAATCTAAATACTGCATTAAGTAACTTAAAAAAAACTGTATATATACGCTGCTCACTAAAGGCTGAGTAGACATAATAACCCGAGAATTTTCTCCCCCCTACAACATGATCATCAGGTATCATGATTAGACTTGGAGGGAGATACATCTTTTTTACAGAAATTGTTAAAATTATGTTTTTATGTGGCCACACCCACCTGTTCATTAAGTATAGGCCTAAGGTTGTCAGGTGGGTGGTGATCCAGCTGAAGTTAGCCACACCCACAGTGTTGTCGTACGGTAAAAAGGGGAGGGGAGGATTTTATGATGTCATTAAAGCGGTTTATTGCGATTGGGCCTTTTGACTCAGAGGCTTACAGCAATAGACATATAGAGAGGTAGACGCCTACTTCGGCTCTGGGGCGTATGCATCGCGGGACCGAGGGATTCTGAATCGCTTCTGCACGCGTCACAGAAACCTTTATAGCGGGTCTTTTCGTACGCAGCCTCTAAGAAAGGCTGAGCTGAACAGCTGAGGTATCCAGCTTTTTATGTCTATGCGTTCAGCTTTCAGGAAGAAACCAAAAATACACAGGGAAGACATATTTGCATTATTATAATCACACCTGGGGGTCTATTAGAGCAGGGGTTTTCAAAGTGGGTGACGGGGCACCCGGGGGTGCCGCGACAGCAGTCCAGGGGTGCCACGAGATCATTCGATAATATTTGGAATTTATTTGGACACTTAGAAAAAATATCTAGTGTCATTTTAAACTTGAAGTACAAAGTTATTTTCATTCAGTTCTAACCAAAATGGCTATTATCACAACGTTTTCCTCGCAACATAATCACTAAAGTGTCATTACTGTCAGGCAGAAACCTCTGTCGCACAAAACTAGAGAAAAACAGGCGATCTACAAGCACACAACGCCTCGCGATGTGTGCTTGTAGATCTGCTGTTTTCACTAGTTTAGTACATTTTATAGATGATAAATACAAAACGAATGGTTTTGGACGTACAAGGTTTCCACCCGACAACGACGATATGCTATAAATATAAGGTGCTAGGAGTGAAAATTATAATGTAGGGTGCCTCGGATTAAAAAAATATATATTTATGGGGTGCCCTGAGACCAAAAAGTTTGGGAACCCCTGTATTAGAGTAATGTTAACCGCATAGACACATACAAAACAGAAAAAGTACAAAACTATGTATGGCACCACCTCTTTAAATAAAAACTGCTATACTTCCACCTGCATTGGAGCATTTGACTACATATATTAGATGTACTATTACTAATACATAGCACTGGTACAGTATGATCTAGTGTAAATGTCTTCATAACGCACAGTCTGCTGCTGCAGCTCCATGCATAAAACCACATAAATAACATATAGAGCAATGAAAGGGCCTAATAAATATGGATATGAATGCATAAGAACATTCTTCAGGGCACTGGTTTATGTTACAGTCACAGTACATACGTAAGAGGTAAGCGTATAGCGGAAGAGTTATTTGTCTTGCAGGCACATCAGTGCATACTGCCAGTGTGTGTGCGTGTGTGTGCACGTGCGTGCGTGTGTGCTCACACGTGTGTGTTGGGGGGGAAAAGAGAGAGAGAGAGAGAGCTAGTGATTTATTCTGTATTTCTTGTTACAAAATAAATGACACAACGGAGACTCTTTACTTGTTTGCCAGGAGAGGAAAAAAAAGAGGAACACATTTCTCTACGGTGGTCGTCAGGGGCGTCACACCAAATTCTGGGCCCTGGGTACAGGGATTCACTGCGGGCCCCCCATGAATGTTAACTATTGAAAAACAGCAGATATACAAGCTCGCAGCGCGGCACCGAGTGCCGCGCTGCGAGCTTGTAGATCTGCTATTTTTGAAAAATCGTGAAAATGTGTGCAAGAAACTTATGTTTCTATGTCAGTGGTGCTCAAACGTTTTCATGTGAAGGACCCCCAAAGTGATATGAATTTGGCCACGGACCCCCATCTCAAAATATTTAGTTCCAGGGACCCCCCCCCCCCCCCCCCCCCCCCGGAAAGCAACATTTTAGTTACAAATGTTCGCTTAAAAAATACATATTCAAAGATGCACACGACTTTTCAAAAATAGCAGATCTACAAGCTCGCAGCGCGGCACTCGGTGCCGCGCTGTGAGCGTGTATATCTGCTATTTTTCAATAGCTAAAGTTAGGGCCCCTCCACCTTGGGCCCTTGTAAATCAGTCCCACTTTCCACCCCCTTGTGACGCTCCTGCGTGTCGTCAATGAACACGTGTTGACTCCACAAAGCTGTGTTCTCGTGAGCGAGGCTGACATGTTGATGTTCACAGCTGAACAACGGGAGACGAGGATTAGTTAGATGTTGTTACAGGTGACAGATGGAACGGCTCAGCGCAGATTCCTGTTTTATCCAAACATACAACGCTCAGCACACACCGGTTTGATACAAACACGTACAGTACCAAAGGTTTGATACAAACACATACAGTACCAAAGGTTTGATACAAACACATACAGTACCAAAGGTTTGATACAAACACATACAGTACCAAAGCGTACATCATGCTCCAATCTTATCCAAATAAAACGTTTTGTTGTTCCAACAAAACCAAGGATAGGTCTACTCAAACAAAACAAACTAAATAAATGATGTACTGTAGGATCCAAACAAACGTACTTATGTATAAAGTATGTCACTCCCTGGAATAACTCAATACACAAATCAGTGGGTAATATAGGAAATGGTAAACGGTTCAGTGTCTTGCCAAGGACACTTCGACCTGTAGACAGGAGGAGCCGGGATTTGAACCTCCGACCCATGGATCATTGGCCCCATAGGACTTTGGTCACAGCAATGGATGAGTTCTTCGGCTACCGAATAGCCGTAGAATTGAGAACGGAAATGCCCTGACGTTCTCTGTTTAATGTAGAGCTCAAGACTGTGATGATAGATATCATGAGAGAGTGTAGAGGGCAACATATCAGGAGTCCCGAGTTGGTGTTGGCTAGACCACACTCTTGCATCGCACAGTATAATATACAGGAGTTTCCTTAATCAACAAGTAATAATATTATGTTTAATTTGTTACATGATGTACAGTACAGATAAGTTGGCTCGCACAGTATTTTTAGGCACCCCCGCCCCATACAGATATCGAGGTTATGCATGTGACCTCATCATCATACCCGGACGTTATGCGGGAACGCCTACTGAGTGGCAAAAAATACCCTTGACAGCCCATACATCCAAATAGAAAAGTTCTATCTAATTGCATTAAATGATGTTAAACAACGGTTAAATTCACTTTGCAACTCACTTTGCCACTCACTTTATGCACGTGCATACCATCTATATTCAATAGAGGGTATGATATTGAATGCATTCAATAAATACCAATTAATCTTAGTCTCTTTTGAGGCAAATTCAAAGTCAAACCGAACACCTTGCAGGGATATAAACCGTGCCCTAGATAAACATCCTAGTCATGTCACTGCTTTGACGAGGCAAATCCCAGCACTGCAATCCAAGTGGAGCACAAAAAAAAACTAATATAGTTCTTATAAGGCCAGAACCATTTAGGCAATGGATTTCACATTTACAAAAGAACAATGAGGCGACAGACAGAGCAAAGTTATACTGCGTGGGGTGACAATGCTGATATGAAGAAAATTAGGCTTCCACCGTCGGCCTCATAGATTTATAACTGTGTGCAGGATGTTGGTCAGCGATTTATGTCTAGCAGACACACTGTAAATTCAGTAATTCCAACATTATGTGAATCCAAGGTAATGTAATCTTTGAACAGCAGCGAATTGCTATTGATTAAATAATTCAGTTCCCTTAGTTTCGGCCTTAACCCAAAAAGACCCAGGACACATTACTCTAATCATTATTTTATGCTTTAACTTTGAAAAAATAGCAGATATTCAAGCTCACAGCGCGGCACCGAGTGCCGCGCTGCAAGCTTGTAGATCTGCTATTTTTTTAAATTGCGAACATTTGTTGTACTGTAAGTCTTTGAATATTTTTGACTCGATTCTATTATGTCTCCTAAATCCTTCTTCTGAATCAGTGGTTCTCAAACCTTTTCATGTCAAGGACCCCCAAAATTACATGCATTTGACCAAAGACCCCCCCATCTCAAAATATGTTGTTCTAGGGACCCCCATGCAGTAGCAAAGATTTGGGTTACAAAGGTTTGCTTTGAAAATTATATATTCAAGGATTTGCACACATTTTCAAAATGTTTTAATAGTTAAAGGGTTATTTTCGTGCTAATCGACCCGGTCGGTAGATTTAGCGACCCGTTCGGTAGATCTAGCAACCCGGTCGGTGATTTTGCAGCCCGGTTGGTAGATTTAGCGACCCGGTCGGTAGATTTAGCGACCCGGTCGGTAGATTTTTAGCGACCCGGTCGGTGAAAACTACCGACCAGGTTGCGACCAGGTTGGAGGTCGCTAAATGATCTCGCTCCTACTGGATCAGGGTTAAAAGAAAATGTTTAATGGTTAAAGTGCATGCGGTTCCAGGTCTAAATAGGTTAATGCTCGTCCCTCTCGGTGTGAGTGGTAGTGAAGACAGAGCGTCTCGCGCGGGTAAAAAAAGGAATTCCAAGGACAGAAATAAATTAACTTTGATCGGCGGCACACGGCGCTCTGCTGCTGCTGCTGCGGCTGCCGCGTGATCCGGCCTGTGATCTCATGCTTCACAAACTCATTTCTGTCTCCTTTTGTTGCCAAAAAAAAAATGCTCCCACAGGTTCATCATTAGTGTAACAAAACTATGTGACACTTTGAGGACAACGCCGAGGGCTGTTTTCAAAAGCATCGGGAACAGCCGTTATGGTCTCATAAAAACAAAGAATATGCTACAAACGCAAGGCGAGGCAAATACACCTGGGCTGGACAGCTGAGAATGTGTTCGGAACAGGGACGTGCTGGGCCCCTGATTCAGCCTGGGGAAAAGAGTTGGAGAGGCCCTCATTGCGCGCTATAGAGAGAGATCTCTCTCTTTGCTACTCAAAGATTTTCCATTTCAGATCATGACAAGTGACAAGCCAGTGGGCCAATTACTGTACATGAGTTATATTTTGTCGTTGTCGGGTGGAAACCTTGTATGTCCAAAACCGTTTGTTTTGTATTTATCATTTTAAAAATGATTTAAACTAGTGAAGACAGCCGATCTACAAGCACACAACGCCTCGCACCGCGAGGCGTTGTGTGCTTGTAGATCTGCTGTTTTCACTACTTTTGTGCAACGGCCTTGTATGATGAAGCAGGGCTTTGCTTCGCGAAAAAAGTTATACATTTGAAACTTGGAGATACGAGGTTTCTGCCCGACAGTGACAATTTACTTTGTTGGCCGCCCAGCCCCCAAAATTGAATGAAGAAGCCGACATTCTATTTAGATTTTTTTTCTAATGGCCGGCCTGGACCGGCTGGGAATGAACCGGACGTTCCGGAATTGTCCCGCTTTTCCCAATGGCCAGCACGTCCCTGGCTCGGAAAGAAAGAGAAAATGCTATGAGACAGGGGGAATGGGAAAGACCCACAAACTATCTGTCTCGCTATCCGAAAATAGAAATAGAATAAACACAAATCTCTCAAGGCATCCATCACACCCTCCCCAACGGTGAAGTTGACAGCAGATATATGTTTACTTGTAGCCCGTGGTGAAATCCAACATGGCTATACGTCGATCGGTGTCCCATTTTACTATCACACATAAGAGGATAAAGACGATAAAGGCGACGGATGAAAGAATCGTAGATGAAGGCAGGGTGAGTGTCTGAATGGTAAAGAGAGACACGTCAAGGTGTGGAGCATCAGTTTCACTCAGTGCTCACTCAGTGCTCGTCCCCAATGATGTACAATAATGAGGTTTTTCCACGCTCGCCAAATCATGCTGATGGGGAGCAAAGGATTCTTGCAAGTTGAATAAGCAGCTGACATGTACTGATAGCATTGTCAACACAGCCGGTGGTGTTGCTGACTGGCATGTGTTAACTTATTTGCTATGTTTGCACTTCCAGATGCATGTTAGGCTGACATGGACTGATAAGAAAGAAGAAAGAAAAGGGTTGCACTTGTACAGATAAAACCAGTAAGACACCCTAAGGGCATATATGGACACAATATGTCCATATATGGGCATTCCCAGATGTGGGCTTAATATTGATGAAATCAGGGATCTCCATATATGGGCATAAAAGGCACGAGGACAGAATTAATTTGTGAGACTCGCGTCACGACAACCACACTGGTTATCATGAGACTGACACAATATGTCCATATATGGTCATTCCCAGATATGGGCTTAATACTAGTAAGACGCCTCAGGGCGACGTGCCAATTCTTGGCCATCTGGCCAGTGATGTATATCGGACCAGTTACCCATATATGGAGATCCATGTACTGCATATAGTACATCCCTTTTATGCCCATACATGGAGATCGATCCCTGTCTGAACCAGCCACACAGATACGGGCTGTCTTCCTCCATATATGGGCATTCCATACAGTATGAGTCCTGTTGGGCTTAATATTGATGACATCAGGATCTCCATATATAGGCATACAAGGGATTCTGTTAGAGTGGTTTCCATGACATCACAACATACAATATTATGCCCATACATGGAGATCCATATCTGAACCAGCCACACAGATATGGGCCATGCCTTGGCCATCTGGCCAGTGATGTGTAATGTAAAACATGCACGGTGTCCCGAGGCAGCATGCTAACGGTTCTTTGTGGGAACAAAGTCATTTAGGTTGGTGTTTCTTATCCACTTCTAGGCGAACATCTTTGTAACTCCTCGTCCAGCTTATCAAACAGACTAGAGTTGCACCGCAGCCATGGATGACTGCACCCTCTACTGGGGGGTGCTCAGGAAAACGGTCAATATGAAAGGTGAAACTTGAAGTACAAAGTTATTTTCATTCAGTTCTAACCAAAATGGCTATTATCTCAACGTTTTCCTCGCAACATAATCACTAAAGCGTGACATGAGGCGTGACAGACGGACATGTTCTGCAGGTTATTGCGACCACTACATGTATCTGGGTGGAGGATGTCATGTTTTTTTTTTCTTTTCTTTTCTTTTAAAGAAAGGGTTGATAAAAACTAAAATTATGGTGGTGTGATGAAACTGGCTGAAACACGGAACACTAGACGGTGGCAGACTTCCACATCATTCAGCCTTACACCAGAGGATATTTGAACAACTAAAGTCTGACAACCTGTCACATTTAACACCAAACTGTCATCGGTTGTGGGTTTTTTTAGTCCTAGAGGCACTGGGCACATCTTAAGAGTCTGTGAAGACTGGGAATTATTCAGCTTCACACATTATAAAGACTGGAAAAAAGATTCTGCAGAAGTTTCACCACAACCCTCTGCTCGAACGCAATACTAAACACCAGTGGTGTAAAGTAACTATTTACTAGTATGAGTACTGTACATAAGTATAATCTTTAGGTATTTTTTTATATTTTAAGTGCCATGATTATGTGGCCACACCCACCAGTTCATTAAGTATGCCTGGTTGTCATGGTGGGTGGTGACCCAGCTGAAGTCAGCCACACCCACAGTGTTGGGTGAATGGTTAAAGGGGAGGGGATGTTTATATGATGTCATTTTATCAGTGTTTTTGGAACGGCACTTTTGACCCACAAGGTGTCAGGCTCCAGGAATCTAATGGTAAACATGTGACTTTTAGCTCATCATGCTCTCAGCGCTCCATTCCTTGACCTAATATAAAATGCATCCTATGATGATGACACATCATCATGCACTATCATTGTGTATGCCTGTAAGGTTGCAGTTGTAACCACTAATTATTTATGCATGCACTGGTGACTGTGCTTCCTCCAGCCTCAAGGCTCTGTGTGTGCGTGTGTGTGTGTGTGTGTGTGTGTGTGTGTGTGTGCGTGCGTGCGTGCGTGCGTGTCCTTTTACCTTGTACAAACGCCACAAACAAACACAAAAACAAAGACGGAACGAAATCCACCCAGTCTGTGAAATCAAACTAGATATTGTTGTGTAAACAGGAGTGTCTCACACACAGTTGTTGCTTCACTGACTGCTTCTGCTGTGTCAAATCCTAGAATATTTATGCCTGAAGAAAGTTCTGAACGACCGGAACGTTGCCTAATAAAACTTTTTGTAAGTGAAGACAGTGTGCAAATTGGGCGAGCGAGCGTGTGCGTGAAATGAGCACAAAGCGGGGGCGTCACAAGGGGGGGGGGGGGGGGGGATGAGTTACTAGGGCCCAAGGTGGAGGGAGGGGCCTTAATTATTTTATACTTCAGCTATTGAAAAATAGCAGATATACAAGCTCGGTGCCGCGCTGCGAGCTTGTAGATCTGCTAGTTTTGAAAAGTTGTGAAAATGTGTGCAAATCTTGAGTGTATTTTTTTAAGCAAACATTTGTAACTCAAATTTTGCTTCTGGTAGGTCCCTGGAACAAAATATTTTGAGATGGGCGCATGTGGCCAAATCATTTTGGGGGTCCTTCACATGAAAAGTTTTGAGCACCACTGACATAGAGGAGGATTTGAAAGACAAATCTTCAAGATTTTTCAAAAATAGCAGATCTACAAGCTGTGAGCTTGTATCTGCTGTTTTTCAATAGAAATAAAAAATAATGCGTAATAAAAAAAAATAATGCGTAATAACGCGTTCCCAGTCTAGATGGGTTAAACCCCCTCCCCCTATGAAGAACATCCATGGGGGGGGGGGGGGGGGGGGGGGGGGGGGCGCAGTGAATCCTTGTACCCAGGGCCCAGAACTTGGTGCAACCAACGCCCCTGCATGTACGCGAGTGGCTGGCTTGTCACTCTGCCTGCCAGATCGCCCATGGATGCACGGCTTGCACGCATCCCTACCTGCCTGCCTGCCTGCCTGCCTGCCTGCCTGCCTGCCTGCCTGCCTGCCTGCCTGCCTGCCTGCCTGCCTGCCTGCCTGCTCGCCTCTCATGGAAACCTAATTACCAGACCCGTCAGTCACTTTCCTGTGTGTATAAAAGCCTCTGAAACATTAGGAGGAAACATTGGATGCTAATTGGCAGGATGTTAAACATTCTCTCAGTGAAGGGGGGATTTGCACCGCATGGTTCCTTTCTATCCGGTAGAAAAAAGTACTTACTTAAAGGGGCACTCCACCACTTTTCAACCTATCTTCATATAAAGTTTCACAAGTTTTCAAATGTATACAATGTATAAAACATCTTTAGAAAATAGCAGATCTACAAGCTCAAGATGCGACGCATTATGAGCATGCAGATTGGCTATTTTCAAATTGCCGAAATGTACCGTTAGTTCCTGTTGAGATCTGGGGCAACCTGTAAAGATCACACGTCACACGTGTCTTCTTATTTTCTCAAAAACGCGCCTGCAATGTAGTGCATTTGAAACTACATTGCAGTGCACATCATGGGGTGATCACTGCTTGCCTCCTGTGAATTGTTTTATTTTTGTTATTTTTTTTTTGTTTATTTCGTTGCTGAGTGATCTTTTGTAATAAAAGTATCCACAAAGTAGCTAGTAACTAAAGTAGTCTAGTGGAGTAAAAGTACAATATTTGCCCCTGAGATGTAGTGGAGTAGAAGCACTGAAAATTGTAAATATTCTACATTAATGAAAAATTACCTCAAAATTATACTTGAGTACAGCACTTGAGTAAATGTACTTAGTTACTCTACACCCCTGCAATAATAATGGTGATGGATGGAGACAGAGGAAGACAAACATGTTTAATGACTGTATAAAGATGTCAAAGGTTTGGCTTCATTATCAGAGGCAAACACTGTTTGTTACAGTTTGTTATTTGAGCTGATAGTCATTAGTGTGTGGAGCCTGTTGTGTGTCATTCTTATTATACCGTAGAAGCAGGCTTAGTTTTTAATTAGTATTGATTCATTAATAGATGAAACTAACACGTCTGGGTTCTGAGCGTTAAAAGGGAACATGTGTAACTTCTTTCTCAGGGGTTCCTGGAACAAAGTATTTTGAGATGAGGGGTCCGCGATCAAATACATGTAATTCTAAGGGTCCTTGACATTAAAAGGTTCGAGCACCACTGATGATAGAAACATGAGTTTTTCAAAAAACTTTCGAAGCATTTGGATGACATTTGTAGAATGGGGATAATATATTCAAAGACCTGAACAAATTGTCAGGATTTTTCAAAAATATCTAAGCTCGCAGTGCGGCACTCACACTGTGAGCTTGTACATCTGCTATTTTTCAATAGCTAAAGCATAAAATAACGGTCAAACTAAAGTGGTTAACATCATAGAATGCATTCCAGCCAGGTTTTAATGGTTTCAGCGTACATACTGTAGAACAGGCTAGAAATGGCTGCCATAGCAAATAGCACTGAGTATTCAGTACAACACTAATGCATTTTAAAATGCAGCGCTGCTCTTGAAAGCAATAGTACAGTACAGTACAGTATGCAGCGCTGCTCTTGAAAGCAATAGTACAGTACAGTACAGTACAGTACAGTAAGTCCACACAGCAATATTCAACACTTGTACGTGAGCCCAGAGAGAATATCAAATGCACTACATTACATTATAAGCACCATATTCCAATGTCTACATGTTTAGGAATATAAATATAGCCATTATTCAAGTGCCTTTATTTCTGCAAATGGTAACTGGAAGAAGAATTCAAGCCGCTAGCCATAGGAATACAACTTCAGGATGAATAGCTAACCCTAACAGATAATCAGAGATGGACTACAACTGTATACTACATGTATTACACATTGCTCAAGGACACTTCGGCACCAACACTGGAGGAGACCGGATTCATACTAGGAACCTTCCGATTCCAACTCTCTCTTGCACTGCACATGGACCCTTCCATTTTTTCCAAGTATAAATAATTATGTAAAGTACATCTTTATTGGAACAAGGCTTCATGATATCCTCAGAAACAGCTATTTTAACACAACAACATTAATTATTACCATTTTAGTTCATTCTGATGGTCTCTACAAAAAAAAAAAAGTGACACTTGTGGTGTTACGGGTCAAAAATGACCCGGCAGAGAAGTGTGGCTCAATTCCCCCCAAATTGTCAATATATCCTATTTATAGTTATGGGTTGAATGTCTTGCTCATGGACACCTGCGTGCGTGCGTGCGTGCGTGCGTGCGTGCGTGCGTGCGTGCGTGCGTGCGTGCGTGCGTGTGTGTGTGTGTGTGTGGTCTCATCTAATGCATAATCAAACAGGATGGGTCCTTGAAATGAAAAAGAACTTGACAATCGATGCTCCAGTATCAATAAACCACACCTGGGGAAACGCCAGCGTGCATGACTGGCATTCCAGATTAACTCTACGCAGTGTCCTTGCTAAAAATGGAGCAGTGTGATCTGGTCAGTATTCACATCTTTCACCAAAGAACAAGCAGCAATACCACCATATAAAGGCACTCTGTTGGAAATAAAATGCCTGTATTTAAAAAGTGTAAAAGTACAGTGAAGTATTAGCATCAAAATAATACTTATAGATACAAAGTAAGGTACTCCGATTTTTCTAAATAGCCGATCTACAAGCTCACAGTGTGCTGCTGCATTGTGACAAGGTGTGAGCTTGTACATTGGCTCTTTTCGAATAGGCGAAGTACTAAAGGACCCCAATGTAAGCAAGCCATTGTGCTTTCTTGGGTTTAAATCCTATTAGTTAGACCTTGAATCTGAACTGTCTTGTAATTTACTTTTCCCATGCAAACTTCTAATAAAGTATTCAATCAATCAATCAATCAATCAATCAATCAATCAATCAATCAATCAAAATGTGGCCCAATTGGTTCTAAATCTGTCATGTCCGTTTTTTTTATAATAAACTAGGTAACTTACAAGTTACCTAGCTGTCAAATAAGTAGGTATATTGACTGAGATGCAGTGCATGGAGCCAAAGTAAAAGTAGTAGTAGTAGTAGTAGTAGTACATACTCTAACATACTACAAGTAAAAGTACCTCTAAAGTGCAGGACTTGAGGCCTACTGGTCTAGGCGCATACCACAGACTATAGGCTCTGATGCCTGACACCGTGTCCTTTGTGACACAAACGACCTTTGATGTGTGTCACTCCCCCGTCTCTCTCCCCATATTTCCCGTCAGTCTACTGTCCTATCAATAAATGCATGAAAGCCCCCGCAAAATAAGTGCAGTACTTGTCTTGCGTAAATGTACTTGGTTACTTTCCAGTGCTCTGGTTCTGGTCTAATTAATGGAATAATTAAATGTGTAATGAAAGGATTAAGGCTTGGAGAGCTGAACGGGACCTCCTGCTGGTGTGAATGGAAACAGCAGCATTGATCTCATTAAGCCCAGACACATGACACATGACTCATGACTCCAGTCAAGTTCAATCCCTTATGCCATACATGGGCAACTGGCGGCCCGGGGGCCACATGCGGCCCCCACATTCATATCGGAATACTGATATGTTATTGATTTCAGCTGTTACAATTACAACCATGACCTGCTTTAATTCCGTCAGTCTATATTAATAGCTTAATGACTGGTATAGTACACTGTTAAATATTACCAGGATCTCACAATACTTTACATTATTATTTCACAATATAATACTGTATTCTGAATATTACTGCGTAATCACACCATCATCTGTGATAACACAACAAATGACTGTACTCTAAATTGTTATCAGGATTACACAACACTTTACAATATATCTCACAATAAAATATTGTGTTCAGAATGTTACTGTGATATCACAACAAATTACTTGTACTGTGCTGCATTGTGGGATTACATTTCAAATGTATATCCATTGTGAGAGGGAAAGCAGTGAACTGATGGTGAAGATGGAATTATGAAATTATGAAGTCAATTTCAATTCAAAGGAACTTTCAGAAGTCATGTGAAGTTCATAACATTGCTCTGATAAGGTAAGTCACGCTCTTTTTTTACCCCCTCCAACTAGTTGTGCTTTCGCCTGTGGTTCAGTCTTGCTCCAGCAAAGTATGTGTGCTGCAGGCTCTGAAGCAGCACTGCTTCCCTGCTGACGTGCGCCTGTCGAGCGGCAGAAACCACCCAAACACACCGGTGAACCGGCTTAGCGTACACACCGAGCGACGCGCGCCACTATGAGCTTGTATATCTGCTATTAGTTAAAGCGGTGTGTGAGGGAAACACGCCGATAGGCTGCACGTCAGCGGGGCTTATTTATATCATGTCGGCTGCTTACTAGCTAGCGGACCGCGGTAGGGAACGTTCCCTGCCCGGTTCAATACGGCCGACGCGCGTGGATGAACTCCCCGCGACGCACAAGTTACAGACCCACACGGGTCCATTTGGTTCCTATAACTATCATTTAGCTGTGGTCCATCTGGAACTCCATCACTCGGACGCGATAATGACCGGACACTACTTTGAGAACCACAGACAATCCTTGTGTCAGTTGTACGTATCCTTACGCCGGGTCCATTTGGTTCTCAACTATATCAATGATAATATTTGCACCGGGGGAGGTTTTATGCTCCAGTGTGGCTAAAAGTTGCTGTTGTAAAAGCAACCGATCCACAAGCCAAGCGTCACGACAAATGGGAGCCTGTGTAGATCATTGGTTTTCAAAGTGCGGTACGGGACCCCGCAGGAGTCCTTCAGGGAATTCCAGGGGGTCCCTGGCTAAATGATAACAGGTCCATTTTGTTCCATTTGTACATTCTGAGAGTTAAATTAACATATATCATCTCAGAGATAGAAATACCATTACATATGTCCTGGGGGTCCTTGAAATTAAAATGGAATCACTACAGAGCCTTCAAAATCTTCTCTTATGGGGGTCCCTGGCGTATATCTGTTTCAAATGGACGTCCACTGGCTGATAAGTGTTAAATTGGGGTTTGTGGAACCACAAGTTTTGAGAACCACTGCTGTAGATGGTCTATATTCGATGGGTGACACCATCAGATTAATGATTGATCATTAGCCTAGCTGTGGTGTGTCCACTGCAGTAGGAGCTTAATTTCCGTCAAAAATCCCGTCATAAGTATAATGCCCTTAAATCTTTATGCATGGATTAAATGTATATATTTAATTGCCTACATTAAAACTTTGTTTTGACTTTGATGGAATCTCCTCGCCCAGTCGCCCCTCCACTTTCCTCCACATGTGAGACATTATGGTCATTAGGGTGACATAGGGTGATTTTTTTCCCCTTAATATCATAATGTAAGCATACCTAGAAAATAATGTAAGTCAGAAAAATACTGGAATGTGTCTGAATAGAGATTTTATTTTTTATATTATCTTCATCAAATAATATTAAAGTAAAATAAACTGAACATTTTGGAAAGATTTCATTTCTTTTAAACTGTACCAAAACAGTACATGCCACAGAGTGATAAGCCACTCTGTGGGCATAAATAAATTGTGTGTGTGTGTGTGTGTGTGTGTGTGTGTGTGTGTGTGTGTGTGTGTGTGTGTGTGTGTGTGTGTGTGTGTGTGTGTGTGTGTGTGTGTGTGTGTGTGTGTGTATTGTGGAATGCATTTAGCATTTCACCTCTTAACAATATCACACGATGGGTATCTCTGTTCAGGTGATATAATGAAGGATGCTGTCCATTGAAGAATAAGATGGGACCACGTGATGGCTACTGCAACTTCAATCTGCAGTATCCTTCCTGAGGATGGCACTTGTACTCAGGAGTTTATCCAAAGGTATTATACTTATAGGCTACTGAAAATGTATTATACTGAATTTAACATTGCTAATAGAATTTGGCATAGAATAATACAAAGTAGATCTAATGTGATTGACAGATTGATTGAGGTTCTAGATAAGGTTTTAGAGGTCCTGGAGAGAGTTTGGTGTCAGCTTGAGATCTCTTGGGCATGGTCAATCATTGAGGTGGTTGTTGTCTTGTCTTGTCTTATTTATTTTATAGCTGTGTGCCACAGCCACTGATGTGCAGATGACGGAGAAATTACCAAGCACCCCCTGCTTGATTGTCCAAGGTAGATCAAAATAAAGTGAGTTGTGTCACAGTTTGTGTTTTGTTGCTGATCATTGAAATTCTACTCTTGTTCAATTAGCATTTCACCTCTACAATATCACATAATGGGTATCTCTTTTCAGGTGATTTAATGAAGTCTATGGCCTGGATGCTGTCCATTGAAGAGCAAGTGGTGATGGGACAACGCTATGGGATCATTATTGGATAGCTGTGGTTTTCGCGATCTACTACAACTTCAATCTGCTCCTGAGGATCGTGTGTGTACTCTGGATTGGAGGTATTGTAACACTGAAATTGTACTGAAGCATTGTACTGGATTGCTTGCAACATTGATACTTGAATGTTACTTACTCTCAGTACTACTTTCTTTCTGTGGTGTAGGGCAGGGGTTTTCAAAGTGGGTGACAGGGTGCCGCGAGATCATTTGATAATATTTGAAATTTATTTATTTGGACAAATATTTAGTATCATTTAAACTTGAAGTACAGTTATTTTCAGTCAGTTCTAACCAAAATGGCTATTATCTCAACGTTTTCCTCTCAACCTAATCACTTTTCACTAGTTTAGTACATTTTATGGATGATAAATACAAAACTAACGGTTTTGGACATAAAAGGTTTCCACCCGACAACGATGATATGCTATAAATATAAGGTGCTGGGAGTGAAAATTATAATGTAGGGGTGCTTCGGATTAAAAAGATATTTATGGGGTACCCTGAGACAAAAAAGTTTGGGAACCCTGGTGTAGGGTTTACTTAAAGGAGTAGTTCACCACTTTTCAACCTGTCTTCATATAATAGGTCCTCACTAATGTTCATGATAAAATATCACAATTTTTTTCTACTCAGTCCAAGTCTCCTAGGAGAGCTGTGGGAAGTTCAGAATCCATAGTCTTGTGACATCATCATTTTCCAAAAAAAAAAATTAATCAATATTTTTATTATCGCGAGAACAATGGCTTCCACTTTAAAATTGCAACTTTTCAGGAATAGAAAGCCTGCAGTTTATATAAGCTGAATTGACAATCGATGATGTCACAAGACTATGGGTTTCTGACCTGCCCACAGCCCTCCTCTGAGAAAAAAAAAAGAAAAAAAAAGAAAAAAGCTATTTTTGAGCGAGGACCAATTATATGAACATAGGTTGAAAAGTGGTGGAGTGCCCCTTTAACACAATGCCTGCCAAGGGTTAAAAAAAAATCTATCTTAGTACTGCCCGGCTTTTTACAAAAAATTAAAATGAAAATAAAAAAAAAAATTAAACATTTTTTGAAAAAAAATAAGCTCTCAGAAGATGTCCATTGCCCCCTTGCAGTTGGCAGAAAAATATAATCAACCCCAAGAAAAATCTATTTTTAGATTAACACACACAAACAATTACAGCATGTGGATGGTGGCCATTTTGGCAGCCATCTTGAAGAAGGTGTGCAGAAAGCTGATTACATGAATAACATTTTTATAATTTTTTATCAGCATCACAGGCTGCCCAAAGAGCTGTGAACACATTGCTGTCTCATATATTAGTGAACAGTGCCCCCCAGTGGCCAAAAACGGTAGAACGTACAGTAACGTGTAAGGCGGTAGATAGCTGGGCAAAATAGAACGTTTATAAACGTGTAAGGCGGCAGATGTGTTAAGGGAAAGGGGAACTGCTGCATGTGCCTTGTATAAACGATGCAATATATGTTTATGTGAAAGTAAAAGTTGTTGTCTTGTCTTATTGTTTACAGGTGCTTCATGGGCATTAACCCTGAGAGGCTCCAAATCGAAGAAGTGTGGCGTATCAACCCACACGTGAGCACACTTTTGAGACAACTTGTGGACTTTGAATGGTCGATGGTATTCAGGACTCCAATATGAGACACACTCATACGCATTTGAGAAAACTTGTGGACTTTGAATGGTCGATGGTATTCAGGACTCCAATATGAGACACACTCATACGTGTTTCAGATGCCCTACTCTTGTTTGTCCAACTCCACCAGCCATTATTCTTATCTGGATATGTAAAATTGCCAATATTCTTTGCTGATGCCCTGTCACTTCATTCAGCAATGCTCGCCTCTTCTGTCTCGGCCTGCATGTTAGCAAGGTGCATACTGTAATCATTAGGTTGCTATGTTCTTACCACTGCTGTGTTGCCTTATACCTTCAGGACTTATGTGACTGAGTGCAAAGTTGAGGTGTACTTCACATACTTCGTGCCTGCTGAAGTGTGTTCATATAACACACAGGAGGGTTGCCAGAGAGAACCAGTCACCATTTCTCCCCAAGTTGTGAAGGCAACCTCCATTTGTGTTATATGGACAAATTTCACCTCTGTTCCAACTGGCATGAGGGTGAGTAGATGAGTTATTTTGCAGTTAAAGGAACAGTTCACCCAAAGGTGAAAATGTTGTATCTACTCACCACCATGCTGATACAAAGTCAGGTGAAGTTTTTTAGTCCACAAAATCACTCCTGGAGTTTCACAGGAAAACAGTGTTGCAGCCTCCTAAATAACTAAAGTCTATGACAACCAGTTTTCAAACTGGCCTCCAGACACCAGACCAAACTCCAGGAGTGTTTGTAGACTTAACACTTCTACTGAGTAAAAGGCTTCATGTGTGGTTCTTCTTTGTCCATTTGAAATGTTGCACTTTGTATTGGAATTGTACAATAAAAGGTTTAAATGAATGAAGTTGTTTTTCCTTTCTTTTTTTCTTTTAGCATGTTTGTGTATGTATGGTAAAATCACAGTTAAGGTCCATTCCCACTGAGCCAGATAACAGATAAAAAAATCTCTTTATTCAGATATTTTTCCATTCAAAGTGGATGATAGATACAGATAAAGAATATCTGTCACAGATAAAATAAATATTGGTGGCAGATATTTTTTATCTGTATCTACCATCCACTTGAATGGAAAAATATCTGGAGAAAGAGCTTTTTTTATCTGTTATCTGGTCCAGTGGGAATGGGCCTATAAATTCAAATGTACAATATTTTACTGTATTAGATACAATTTACTGTAAAGTTACAGTAAATTACTGTCTACTGAGCTGCATTACATTCACAGTAATAGTGTAAAAATACAAGCAACTACTGTAATATTACAGTAAATAACTGCAATACATACTGCTAAATCACAGTGAATTACTAACATTTCACAGCTGTGAAATTACAGTAATTTACTGCTCAATATTTACTGTGAAAATTACTGTGAAAGTAATGCAATTAGTATCCAGTAATTTACTGTAAATTTACAGCGAATTATTTTACAGTGTAGTATGCATTTTAGTAAATACAGTAAGTAAGTATTTTATGTCCAATGTATTTGTATTTGGGTTAATACAGTCAACATGAGCATATAACCAAATGCGTTTGAAATGAAATCAAAATGTTAGATTTCTGGATTCCAATAAAAAAATAACAACAAAATAATTCAGCTTTCCAATTCAAAAGAAGCAAAAATAGCCGATCGACATGCTCAAAACGGGTCGCAGCGCGATGCGTTTTGAGCTTGTAGATCTGCTATTTTTGCTTCTTTTGTATAAGATAATAGAATGACAAAGTAGCAATATGTAATGTGGCCCTCTGGAGTGAAGGTGGAAATACAGTGGCCCTCGCCATCATCAAAGTTGCCCACCCCTATCAGGATGTGTTGACTTCACACAGTCCAACACAGTGTACCATGTGTTGGTGAATTATATTTTAAAATAAGCCAAAAACTGTATTTTAATGTTTATTTTATAGCAGTGGTTCTCAAACTTTTCCATCCATGTCAAGGACCCCCAAATTGACACTTACTAACCCGCGGACCCCCATTTGAAAAGATATGCCATGGACCCCCATATAAGAGAAGATTTGTACAGCTCTATAGCAGTGATTCTCAACCATTTTAATTGTCAAGGACCCCCTGTTTGACATGCATTAGGCCAAGGACCCCATTTAATGGCATTTCTATCTCTGCGACTCCAATTTATTGAAAAACCTTGTCGCTTGAGTGACCTTCTGTAATCCTTCTGTACAGGAAGTGATGTCAGCGAGTTGTGACATCACTTCCTGTACGGGGCGGCTACACAAGACTAAGAAAGACAAAAAAAGAGAAGGATACACAAGAATAACAAAGACAAAAAAAGAGAAGAATAAAAAAGAAAAAAAGGAGGAGGAGGATAAAGATACCAAAAGGAGAGAGAAGAAAGGGTGGATGAGGTACAATGTGCAGTCGGCAGTCTCAGAAAAGAAAAAGTAACAAGGAGGTGGCAACGGGGCGGCCAGATAAAGTTATTAGGCCTGGATCCGACTTTAAGTCGACGCACAGGATTCCAGAAGTGTAGCGCTTATTCGCTCTTGTATCAAACCGGTACTCGAAACTCAAACGGTAATCGAAATATGAGTCATTCTGTACCACATCTCCATGTTTAGGCAAACTCCACACAGAAAGGCCCTATCGCCAACCCCAACTAGGGTGTGGGCGATAGGGCCTTTCTGTGTGGAGTTTGCATGTTCTCCCCGTGTCTCCTAGGGTTGATACCCTCACAAAAACATGAACAAACTCCCCCCAGAATGACAACAACTAGAATCGTCAGAGAAACGCTGTGGTTGGCCAGATGGTCAAGAATTGGCGCGACCTCGCCCTAAAGGGGGAGGTCGCATGTCACCCTGAGGTCGCATGTCACCCTCAGGTGTCTTACTAGTATTGTAATTTAACTCAGAGAGTGTACAAATGGAACCAAATGGTTCCATTTGTACACTCTCTGAGTTACAGACCCATATGGGTCCATTTGGTTCCTATCTATCCTTTAGCTGGGGACCCCCTGGAACTCCCATTAATTTACTAAGGGATTTTCTTTATTATTATTCTTTTATTATTAAACTTATCCTCCATGCACCTCCAATGGCACTTTGATCCATTGAAGGAGTGCCTCATTATAAATATACCTTGGGATTTGGTTGGAAGGTACTTTTAATACACAGTTGAGATTTGAACAAATCTCACGAATGAAGTTTGTCTTTTTTTATCGCAATAGATCCTGCTTTCCATGGCCTATGCTAGAGAGAGGCTAATTGAGGCACTGTTCCTCTCTGCTCTGGAGAAATGCATCAGCTAGCACACTTAAAACTTTGGACTCAGTGTATCATTCTGCCCTCAGATTTATAATAACAGACGACAGCTACAGGATAACACCCATCACTGACTGCATACTGGCGTATACTTTTGGTTGGCTCTCCCTTGCGACTATAGGAGAGGAGTTTTAATTGGTAGTTTACCCTCTTGTTTGAATTCACTTGGAGTGGAAAAGTAGTGTCTGCCTATCATATCAGCTCTGTTTGATGCTTAAAACTCTGCGAGTCTGCGTGTCTCCACTGAGTTTGGAAAAGTCCACTTTCAAGCTGTATTTAAGCAAACAGCTTACAGGATTTGCTTAAATACAGCTTTCTTGTTCCCCCAGGTCACTTTCAGTCTGATATATCAACTTTGGTCAAATTAAAAAATGAACTTTTTAACTGATGTTGATAAATCATGTGCACAACAACACACGCTCGATATAACTGGAGAACCGCTGCTCGAAATTACTTAATTGCGCGGAAGCACAGAGATAACCTCCGTTTACCGTCGTTATTTATTTATTTGAAATTTCACTAGAGGATAAAACATTGAGTTGCAACAACTCCAGACATCCCAACTTGGAGATCAGCATTTCCGGGAGGTCCCCTGTGCACGCGCGCACCCGTTCTCGCGCTGCGCGCAAAAAAAAATATATTTTTTTTTTCGGATTTTACTACGTTTTTTTCTACGGTTAAAATGGTTAAAAACTGTTAAAACGGTTCTGCACGGCGACCGAACCATTTTAGGCTTAATATAATCAGGTTAATTTATAGCATGATGTATTTCTTACCTATATGGAGAAAGTTCTGTCACTATCACTGTGAGACACACACAACAGTCTGCCTGCAGGCTGCCGTGCGTCGCACAGGCTGCAAGATTGACAGTTTGACGACGAATGAGAACACATTTATTTGCATCGCGGGTCGCAGATCCGGTTCTAGACCGGATCCAGGCGGATATGGCAAGCATTTGCGGGAGCGGCCGGGATTTCCGGGAGGTTCGGTGCTACTCGCGGGCGTCCGGGAGGAGGCGCTGTTTTCCGGGAGACTCCCGCAACATCCGGGAGACTTGGGATGTCTGCAACTCGTTACAAAAGAAAATAGCTGCCAGTTGTTAGTAGTTTGGTTCTCGGCAGTGAGTTAGTTAAATCATATTATTTGATGTATTTATTCTTTTATTTTTTCATATTGTTGCTTTTCTCAATTTATAATCTCGGCACCGGCCGGGAAAGAGGGCCTCTGCCCTCGGTGCGTTTTCCGATAATTAATAAAGGTTGAAATGAAATGACAATTTCATTTAGATTTTTATCATTTAATGCAGTGGTTCTTTTTAACTGGGGTCCAGGGACCATCAGGGTTCCCTCAGGGGTTTCCAAATGAACCCTTAACAAGTCTGAGAGGTATGGGGGGGGGGGGGGGGGGGGGGGGGGTCCTCGAAATCAAACAGAAAATCGAAAAACCACTGATTTAATTCACATTGAATACATTTGTTATTCACGGCCACACGTTACATTACCGGTATAACTTGGATTAAATAAATCCCATCAAGGGATCTGACCAGGTCAGCGGCTGGATCAATATTACCCGTCAGTTAGGTGAAGATCAGCTTTATGCAAATGAGCACCGTTGGGGGCTTTTATAAGAGTGGAAACTGATCAGATTCATTGATCTGGAGGAGACCTGGGGATTCATGGTGTAACGGCAGATGTAAGCTGCAGGATAATGTATTCATGGGGTTAACTTAGCTTTAAGCTACGTAAACAATCCATTCCAAACAATGGACTGAGAGGACCGTGCAATCTTTTTACATTGATGTTACATTGATGTTACACTCGTGTGTGTGTGTGTGTGTGTGTGTGTGTGTGTGTGTGTGTGTGTGTGTGTGTGTGTGTGTGTGTGTGTGTGTGTGTGTGTGCGCGCTTCACAGGGAAGCCAAGCTGCTAATACAATGGTTCTCAATAGGGAGAGTGTTTTTTGCATGTTAGCAGAGAATTCATTTGAAAATACAAAGATAAGCTTGCCTGAATTATACATTGTGGCCCCCTGGAGTGAGTGTGGAAATATAGTGGCTAGGGTTGCCAACTCCCAGAGTTTCAAATACGGGACACTTTCTAAGGAAACATGCGGCGCCGAAGGCGGCGCCGAAAAATCGCATATTTTCGGTTATAAAGTTGGCTAAAACGGGCATTTTCCTATATTAAATCATATTTTTCCTTTCACAATATTAATTCGGGTGTCTTTGGGCCGAAAAATCGGATATTTTCGGTTATAAAGTTGGCTAAAATGTGTATTTTCCTCTATTAAATCATATTTTTCCTTTCACAATATTAATTCGGGTGTCTCTCAATTTTCCAAAACATATCGCCTAGGTCTACCTGGTCCTTATGTGCCCACTCTCTGGTTACCCAACACTAGTTTAATCATATTGGCATACAACAATAACCATTAGGTTTTAAAAACAAAATCAACGCATGCTTATGTTATTTCACATACCAGCCTGTCTGGGGTCGCTTTAGTTGGCAGACAAGATTACTGTAGTGTTCCCAGGAATACCAATATCCATGGCTTATTTTCTGTTGCTTGCCTGCTTTTTCACCTTTTTGTTTAGCCTATCACCTATCATGGATTCATGTCTAATATGTTTGTACACAATCTTCTGTCACACGTTTTTTTAAGACATTAAACAATGTTCTGAGCCGAGCACTGTCGTATGGTCGCTCGCACGCACTCGTTTCGTCTCTAGCAGGCAACTTGTGTGGAGTGAACCTACAGCCCATGCTTGGGAAGGGAGTGTGTAGGGGGCGGAGACTGTGTCTTAGCAACACTCAGAGCCGAATGTTAATAAGCCAATCAGCTGCTTACAAACAGCGCAGCGCCTCTCACAGCAATGGGATGCAGCACTTGTCTCAGAGGAGAGAGAGCAGAGTGGAAGTGGAAGCTCTCTGACAGGCAGAATCGCTGTCATTTCTCAATTAAATCATCCCGTCATTCATATTTATCCCCCAACCTTAAAATACGGGACAAAGAGCGTCCCGTTTCAGTTCAATACGGGACACGTCTTTTAGTTTCCAAAAAAGGGACGATCCCGTATTTTACGGGACGGTTGGTAACCCTAATAGTGGCCCTCTCCATCATCAAAGTTGCCCACCTCTGCACTAGGGTGTGTACCAGGGACGTGCTGGCCATTGGGAAAAGCGGGACAACTCCCGAACAGCCGGTTCATTCTGGCCGGTCCAGGACGGCCATTAGGAAAAAATAAAAAATAAAATGTCGGCCTTCGTTCCATTTTGGGGGCTGTGCAGCCAACGTCACTGTTGGGCAGAAACCTCATATCTCCAAGTTTCAAATGTATAACTTTTTTTCGCAAAGCAAAGCCCTGCTTCATCATATAAGGCCGTTGCACAAAAGTAGTGAAAACAGCAGATCTACAAGCACACAACGCCTCGCGGTGCGAGGCGTTGTGTGCTTGTAGATCGGCTGTTTTCACTAGTTTAAATCATTTTTAAATTGATAAATACAAAACGAACGGTTTTGAACATACAAGGTTTCCACCCGACAACGACGAAATATAACTCATGTACAGTAATTGGCCCACTGGCTTGTCACTTGTCATGATCTGAAATGGCAAATCTTTGAGTAGCAGCAGCGCTATAGAGAGATCTCTCTCTATAGCGCGCAATGAGGGCCTCTCCAACTCTTTTTCCCGGGCTGAATCAGGGGCCCAGCACGTCCCTGGTGTGTACCTCCAAGAGTGTTGGAAGAGAGCCTTAATTATTATCATTGGGAACACATAAGGAAGATTCTGAATATCTTTCCATTATGGCTATACTGTGCATAGAGTCAGTTATCTGGGACCCCTAGTTTGGTATGGAAACCCATAAGGACCCATATAAGGGTCCATTTGGTTTCATCTCTGTAAGGGTCCATGTGGTTCCTAAGGTCACGGTTTGGCCAATGTTTGGTTTGTCATTTTAGAAGTGGTAAGACCTTGAATTGTTGCTTTGGAGGTGTGCAGATACCCTCTCTACACTTAAATGTTATGGTGGTTTGTTTAATGGTGAATGAGAAAACAATGTTGCACATATTAAGATTAATCATCTGGGGACACACAGGTTGAGAACCACTGTACTAGAAGTCTAACCTGACTCCGCCAGATGGTGGCAGTAGTGCGTATACTGCATATACCGCCCTACTTTTACCATCTGGGTTTTGCTCGGGCAGACCCGATGTCGGGCCATTTCTTCAAATTCTTTAGCAGGTGATTGGATGGGGCCGTCTGTCTATCATGACGTTACACCCAGAATCCGCCTCCTGGGTTTCCACATGGTCTGCAGTCAGACTCTATTGGCTCAGAGCCGCTCAGAGCTCGCCCGTAGCTGCCGCTGATTCGTCCGGTCTGGGACTTTACGAGTGATATCAACTCTCCCCGAGCAGTCTAAGATGGTAAAGTAGGGTGGTACGCACTGCTGCCACCATCTGGCGGAGTCAGGTTACTAGAAGTCCTGGTAGGAAAGAAAACCAACAGCACTATAGGTCCTGGTAGGATATAAAACCAACAGCACTATAGGTCCTGGTAGGATATAAAACCAACAGCACTAGAGGTCTTGGTAGGATATAAAACCAGCAGTACTAGAGGTCTTGGTAGGATATAAAACCAACAGCACTAGAGGTCTTGGTAGGAGATAAAACCAGCAGTACTAGAGGTCTTGGTAGGATATAAAACCAGCAGTACTAGAGGTCTTGGTAGGATATAAAACCAACAGCACTAGAGGTCTTGGTAGGAGATAAAACCAGCAGTACTAGAGGTCTTGGTAGGATATAAAACCAACAGCACTAGAGGTCTTGGTAGGATATAAAACCAGCAGTACTAGAGGTCTTGGTAGGATATAAAACCAACAGTACTAGAGGTCCTGGTAGGATATAAAACCAACAGTACTAGAGGTCCTGGTAGGAGATAAAACCAGCAGTACTAGAGGTCCTGGTAGGAGATAAAACCAGCAGTACTAGGGGTCATGGTAGGATATAAAACCAACGGTACTAGAGGTCCTGGTAGGAGATAAAACCAACAGTACTAGAGGTCTTGGTAAGATATTAAAACAGCAGTACTAGAGGTCCTGGTAGAATAGACTAGAGGTCCATGAGAAGCAGGGATATGGGACCCATTGATCGAGAACACGTAGAATACTGATAATGGTTTAAATTGAAACCATAATATTTAGCTGGGGTATATCCACTATCCACTGGAACCCCTTTGAAGACGCTACTTTTTTGAGCACTACTGTGCTAACATACCCCGCCTTTCTTTTAGTTCACTGTGCACTTGAGCAGGATAATAGAAAAATTGAACCGAATTGTACAAATCAGTGAGCAGCTGACTGTCAGTAATGTGGGAGAAATGAGAGGATCTGTATCTTTATCCCAGTCATTAAGACATCATCACATGAGTCATTTCATTGTCATTCATTATGTCACTTACTGCTGTCAAGATGATGATTAATAGCTACAGTAATCACACACACACGCACACACACACACGCACGCACCTTCCTCACCTTTGTAGCATTTGGCTGTTTTCCACAGTAAGAATTACAGTAAGTGAACGGTGTCGTGCCATGTAAGACATTTCATGGGTTGTGGGTTTGTTTGAAATTGTTTCCATAATGAACCTAATTAGTGCCTTGCTCGAGAGGTATTACTATAAACGTAAGTTCAGGAAGCCCAGATTAGAGTTCAGCAGCCATCCTGCACGTGTTGCGTACACACACACGCACGTCGCACGCACACACGCACACATGCACACATGCAAACGTTTTTTTTTTCTTTTTTTTTCTTTTTTTTTTTATTAGGCTAAAGTCAATGGAGAAAATGTATTCACAAATAAATGTATATAAATTAAACTATATATATATATATATACTTGACTTCGGTCCATTATATCTCCCATTTGTGTTTTATATTATTTTTATTGTTGATTAGGCACCTTTACAACAAGGTACAATGGCCTGCAATACTGTCCTACTGGCATTCACTCTCGTTCTGGGCTTCCCCGACACTTTACTTCTTTTAAACTTTGTGCTTCAAATGAACAAAGTTAGCAAACACACTAATATAAACCCAGCAGCAACTATATGCCCCTGGTATCCAGAGTGCTTGTGTCATTCATATGCGCCCAAGCTGCTGTCACAAAACAAATGAAAGCAAACGTGTTCCAGCAGGCTCCATGCAACATTCAGCAGAAACAAAACTATGGAACTCATCCTAGTTTGCGAGAGAGAAATATAATTTGTCTTATAAATGCGGTGCCCTTTTCCACACCACATAAATAAGGACCAGGCTTTATACATTCAGACGGGGATGGTGATTTTTGTGCCAGCTCCCTCATGCACACATGGTTGGCCAGGGGCGTCACAAGGGGGGGGGGGGGGGGGGGGGGGGGGGGGGGGGTAGTGGGACTGAGTTATTAGGGCCCAAGGTGGAGGGGGCCTTCATTATGTTATACTTTAGCTATTGAAAAATAGCAGATATACAAGCTCGCAGCTGTGAGCTTGTATATCTGCTATTTTTTGAAAAGTTGTGAAAATGTGTTCAAAATCTTTGAACATGTGTATTTTTTTTGCAACATTTGTAACTGAAATTTTGCTTCATGGGAGGTCCCTGGAAGTAAATATTTTGAGAAGGGGGGTCCGTGGCCAAATAATTATCATTTTGGGGGTCCTTGACATGAAAAGGTTTGAGCACCACTGACATAGAAACACAGGTTTTTCAAAAAACCTCTGAAGGATTTGAAATATTTGCACAAATTTTCAAGATTTTTCTAAAATAGCAGATCTACAAGCTCACAGCGCGGCACTCGGTGCTCCATTAGTGCTTGTTTATCTGCTATTTTTCAATAGCTAAAGCACAACATAATGCGTTCCCAGTCTAAATGAGTTAAACCCCCTCCCCCTATGAAGAACAACAATCATGGGGGGCCCCACGGTGAATCCTTGTACCCAGGGCCCAGAATGTGGTGCGACGCCCCTGTGGTAACTTGGCAGTGAACTAGCATTCATACCTGCTTCTGGCACGGCTTCTGTAGGCTCTGAATAAACCTCTGTAGCACTGCACACACTACAAACCCAAACCCGTAAGGTAGCTTAGTGCAGACTAATGAGTTGTCCAATGGACTATGAGGGGTCAGCTCTAGTATTTACATCAGCATTAAATTATACCAGAGATACATTTATCTTTTCACACAAAGCTAAGAGGAGAGAATAAGGTGCATCAGCATTAAATGGAGAGCAAATGTAGTTCATGACTCGCTTTGTTGGCCTCCGACCCTGTAGCTCCAACCCTGTAGCTGCAGTATATATTTAACCACTTTTTATTCTTTGGCTATTAAAACCTCACAGCGTGAATATTTTTAACTCCAGATACTGAAAATTGGAAATACTCCATTAAAGTTAAAAAATACCCCAAAAATCACACCCAATGTGAAGTGAGCGGTGGTCCTGCTTGCATAACGTCTTCAGACTAGGATATAAGTCTAGGATGTACAGGCTACAGACACACACACATTGCTATGGCAAAACACTGAGGAGTACAGGCTACATGCTACAGACACACACACACACACATTGCTATGGCAAAACGCTGAGGAGTACAGGCTACAGACACACACACACACAGCCACTCTATGGAGCGGTCTACCACCGCTCAAAATGTGTACAGTACTTGAGCAAATGTACTTAGTACATTTTACACCACTGCCAAGTGGTGAGATTGGTGGACAACGATTCCGAAAAAGTTCAGAAACCTCTGAACGTGAGAAATACGTGAGATTAATTTCACTCAATCAGTCTAGGAATGAGCGGAGAACACTGGAGTGTATAAATGATCAAATGCCATGTGTACATGACCTTTAGTAGTTTAAATACCATTTCCAGCTAATTAGGAGAGAGCCAAAAACCGATACATGATTTACTACTCAGCATTCTGCTAATTGCTAATTATGAGGGGGAAAAAAATCAAAGAATATGAGAACATCTGCTGCATGGAGAATGATTCTGGGAAGCTGCTCAACATTTCAACTCCTTGTTAGATTGAGCTCACATTTCAGAGACTTTCATGACAATTAAACAGACACAAATACAATCAATCTCAGTACTGCAGGAAAAACACAGCTTAGTGTCTATGGACAATTGGACATAATACTTTTAGGCGCCGGCTACATGGAGCTGGATATTTCTGAAGCTAGACATTTTTTATGCGTTTGGGGCTTGCAGCTGGAAGCGAAGCTGGATATTTCTGCGGCGAAGCTGGATATTTTGGAAACCGGATAAATAAGTGGAGAGATTGAAAAATATCCGATTCACTGGATCCGTGTAGACAGGGAACCCGGATATCTCTGAAGACTTTACTGTGTGTGTGCTTGTTAGACCTAGATATGTTTGTTGTGTGGACCTAGATATTTTTCTATGTGGATATCTGAAAAACCGGGATATATGAAATATCCAGCTCTGTGTAGCCTATGCCTTAGTCAGTCAGTCAGTCTCCAATATACGACTCCATGTCCCTTATAGAGGTGGTGCCATAGTTTTGTACTTTTTCTGTTTTGTATGTGTCTATGGAGTTAATATTACTCTAATAGACCCTGGTTATAATATGCACATAGGTCTTCCCTGTGTATGTTTGGTTACTTCCTGAAAGCTGAAAGCCTCTGACTCAAAAGGCCCGAATGAAATACACCGCTTTAATGACATCATAAAATAATCCCCTCCTTCAGCCGGGTCACCACCCACCTGACACCCAGGCATAGTTAATGAGCAGGTGGGTGTGGCCACATAAAAACATAATTTGTCCAACCATCTTCCTCCAAGTATTCCAAGTCTAATCA
Organism: Nannobrachium achirus; assembly: GCF_963921795.1. Lineage (NCBI taxonomy): Eukaryota > Metazoa > Chordata > Actinopteri > Myctophiformes > Myctophidae > Nannobrachium > Nannobrachium achirus. Next base: position 9,974,433 of record NC_137825.1, on the reverse strand, counting down.
TAAAACCTGATGATCATGTTGTAGGGGGAAAGAAATCACGGCACCCTGTCTTTAATGACTATAGGGTGTGCCAAATGTAGTTCTAAGAGCGGCCATTTCTTGGGACAACACAGCCTTACACAGGTGTTCTGATTAGACTATAGCGTTAGTTCTATGCAATCAAACAATTGAAACACTTGTGTTTTGTCCCAAGAAATGGCCGCTAAGGACTACAATGACGTAGCCGCTGGCACACACTATAGTGACTACTGACTGACTGACTGACTGACTGACTGACTGACTCTCGGTTCCCTTCACAGTGCAGCACAAATGCACAGGGTTACAAAGTCATTAACTTACAGCATTGGTGATCAATAAATGCTGACCATTACACTAGACAATTGCAGAGCAGACGCCCCTCCAGATGTAGCCTATACTCTAAGTAAAATAAATAAATAAATACAGTCGGTTTAGTTCTGGATCGATTGATCAAGTCAATCAGGTAGGCCTACTTCGTATATTCACACTTCCTGAGAGCACATTCAAACTAGAAAGGTGCAAATTCTTTCTAGGAATCCACTGGGAATGAATTCCGTTACCATTTACATACCATTTACAGTATATTATATATTGTCTAAAAGCTTCACTTTTCTGTTGTGCAGCCTTACAACTAGGGATGCACCGATATCTTATCGGTATCCAGTCCCGATATGACTTAATTAATCATATTGGGATATCGGACACAACGTCACCGATCCAAGTCTCAGATAAAAATAATAATAAAAGAGTCTCTGGCTTGTAAATATGCAATATAATTGTAGATAGATAGATACCTTTATTATCCCAAGGGGGAAATTCAGTAAGTAATTGTGCAATTGTAAGCCCATAACCAAATGTTTTAGCATATACTAAATAAACAACATCCCACAATCTTATCCAGCAAACCTTTTTCGACGCTCCTACACTCTTGAGTCGAGACACGTGTTGCCATTGCATTTTGCACTCTGTTATTTGAACTGAAGCCTATCCTACGATTCATAAATGGCTTTAATTGAAAGGTAATGCATTTTTTTATACTTGCTATGTAGCCTACTGTATCGGGTATCGTATCGGTATCGGGAAATATCACAATGTATATACATTGTGATATTTCCCGGATCGGATCGAAATTGAAAAAAACTCTATTGGTGCATCCCTAGTTCCCTACTTACAACCTGGATAACATCAGTCAAAAGGTTTACTAAACACATGTTTACTTTGCTGGCAAAAGTTACTCAGACCGAATACAATAGTGTGTTGCCTATAGCAACCACACTAATAATTACAATTCACAATTTAGTCATTTAGCAGACGCTTTTAATCCAAAGCGACTTACAATAATAATCATCTCCCACCTGATTTCAAATTCATGACCCATGAGTCCAAGAGTAAAAAAAAACTGTCAAGTCATTTGTTTGCCAGAGAAACTGCCAATTTACAATTGCTTTTCATTTTCCCTGTACTAGGATATCAACCTGTCCTTGAGAATTACTCTAATTTCCTGTATACAGTGTTGTCTTAACGTAAAAGTAAGTAAAAAAATAAGACAAAACAATTGTTACGTATAGTGACAGTCATATCCTGACAGCAACTAAATTATCTCAACATCATGTCCTACGAACCAAATCTAATCTTCAGTCAATTCACTGCTGCTCTCCAAAGTGGTCAACATCTTCTTTATAAGAAAGATTCCTCAAAGAAAAGAGGTTCAAAGCCAAAGTACGGATCGAGCCCCTGCGGAACCCTCGTCCTGATTGCACCATATTAACAGCATAACTGTAATTACCTTTCAGTCAGTTCGTATCATACTTCATAAAGCAATCTACTGAAGTGGAGGCGGTACATGAAAGGAAATACATGAAAGAGCTTCTCAGCTACAATAAGGAGCTACTTATAATTGGCTGCTTTCAACACCTGCAATCATGGATGACTGGACCTTTTCACTAACTATTATTATTCATCTGCATCAGATGACCTCAGCTGCTTATATAAACACGGTTAACTCGAACTGTAGTGAGCAAAATCAGGGGTGTCGCACCAAATTCTGGGCCCTGGGTACAAGGATTCACTGCGCCCCCCCCCCCCCCCCCATGAATGTTCTTCATAGGGCTAGGGGGTTTAACCCATTTAGACTGGGAACACATTATTACGCGTTATTTTGTGCTTTAACTATTGAAAAATAGCAGATATACAAGCTCACAGCGTGGCACCGAGTGCCGCGCGGCGAGCTTGTAGATCTGCTATTTTTTTTAAATGGTGAAAATTTGTGCAAGTTTTGGAATATTTCAAATCTTTCTAAGGTTTTTTGAAAAAACCCATGTTTCTATGTCAGTGGTGCTCAAACCTTTTCATGTGAAGGACCCCCAAAATGATATGTATTTGGCCACGGACCCCCATCTCCAAATATTTAGTTCCAGGGATCCACCCAGAAGCAAAATTTGAGTTACAAATGTGTGCTTAAATTTGTACGCACATTTTCACGACTTTTCAAAAAATAGCAGATCTACAAGCTCGCAGCGCGGCACCGAGTGAGCTTGTAGATCTGCTATTTTTCAACAGCTAAAGTATAACATAATTAAGGCCCCTCCACCTTGGGCCCACTGTAAAAAATAAAAGTTGAGAAAACTCAAAATTTTAAGGCAACAAACTTCAGAAAACTTTTAAGTTAGACAATCAAACATAAAACTTTAAGTTTTGCTTAAATTGGTTTAGTTGGTTTATCTTAACATCTTAAGTTGCCTCAGCTTTTATAATTTTTGCTTAACTTAAAATTCTAAGTTGCCCTAAACTCAAAGGTTTTCTGAAGTTTGTTGCCTTAAAATTTTGAGTTTTCCCAACTTTTTATTTTTTACAGTAACTCATCAGTCCCACTTTCCCCCCCTTGTGACGCCCCTGAGCACAGTGACCCAGCACACGTCTAGGATGGTCCAAGGCTCATGTAAGGGTGTAAAATATGAGCCAGTAGATTATCCCTCTAAGGCCCACTGTTGTAATATTACAACGTTTGTATTTTATCCAAAAAAAGGTTTAAATCATTTTATTTTAGCTCCCCCTACTACCTAAACATCACCATTGGATTCTATTGTTTAGTATTACAATGCCATTGGCCACAATATTTGCATATAAATACCCCCCACAGGGGCTGACATTCACACACGCCACACCCGCTGACACTCCAGAGTTTTGACGAACAACATCTCACTTTTTCATGGAAGCTATTCCTCACAAAAACACAAGTAAAATGCCTGTACTATTTTTTTTGGTGATCATTAGAATGTCTAGAACATGTACATATGTTAATATTGTGAAAAATATCCCCATATGTAAATTAGAGCATGATTTATGATTTATGGCTATAAAACCTTACAAAAACTTTTTTTTTTTAAACATTACATTTTCCTCTTATTAGGACTCCTACAACACCATCTGATTTTTTTCAATTTTTTATTTCAAGTATTTCTATATTTGGGCCTTAGAGGGTTATTAGCCACAGCAAACAACACTAACCTTGCCGTACGGTGCAGATTTATAGTGGTGAGCAAGGGGCTCTCAATGGCCCCTCCAAACACTGCGTGCTAGTATTGATCTGTAGCTAACATGAGTGTAATGCAGGACACTAGTGCTAATGGCCAGTAATAAAGCAGCCTGCAGACCCCAATAAAACACACGCATCTCTTCACTGTAGCCATTAGACTGTTGTGCAACCAATAGAGGCAGACAGGGACGTGCTGGCCATTGGGAAAAGCGGGATAACTCCCGAACGGCCGGTTCATTCCCGGCCTGTCCAGGCCGGCCATTAGGAAAAAATAAATAATACAATGTCGGCCTTCGTTCCATTTTGGGGGCTGGGCGGCCAACAAAGTAAATCGTCACTGTCGGACAGAAACCTCATATCTCCAAGTTTCAAATGTATACATTTTTTCGCAAAGCAAAGCCCTGCTTCATCATACAAGGCCGTTGCACAAAAGTAGTGAAAACAGCAGATCTACAAGCACACAACGCCTCGCACCGCGAGGCGTTGTGTGCTTGTAGATCGGCTGTTTTCACTAGTTTAAATCATTTTTAAAATGATAAATACAAAACAAGCGGTTTTGGACATATAAGGTTTCCACCCGACAACGACAAAAAATATATATAAAAACAAAATGAGGGCCTCTCCAACTCTTTTTCCCGGGCTGAATCAGGGGCCCAGCACGTCCCTGGAGGCAGATGCAAGGGTGCAGACAGAAGGCACCAATGCAAACATGATGCTGTATTCTTTTTATAGACCAGGGGTCTTCAACAGGGGGTCCGGGTCCTCAGAGTTATTACAGGGGGACGGGGTCCTCCAAATCTTTATGTGATAGAAACTTTTTTTTTCTTTAACCACTAGCTTTTTTGAGGGGTCCTTATTCTGAGATCTTTAGCCAAAAATAGCAGAACTACAAGCTCCCAACGCCTCGCAGCTCGAGAAAAAGAGCAGACTAGGGGAAACAGAGCAGACTGAGTACAGAGTGAAAGATCAAGTTTATTAAGTAATGACGGTTCAAGTGGTTAAATATCCGAAAACACACATTAACATGAATCCAAAATACACTGATGATTGCGCTGTCAAACAATGAATCATATGAAATCTCTGAAAAGGTTGTGGGGGTCCTTGCCTCGTCTCTCTCTCAATTAAGGGTTCCTTGGCCTGAAAACATTGAAGACCCCTGTTATAGACCAATTTGAGCATGTTTTTTCAGAGGTGAAGTACATTTACTTGAACATAAGAAAAAAATGGGGGTCCCTGGCCCAAAACATTTCAGATGTTTGGGCCGCGGTCAAATATAACATTATATCAATTTAGGGGTCCTTGGCATGAAAAGGTTTGAGTACCATTGGAAGGAATGTGTAGAATCAATCTTAGGTCTCAATGGCTAAGTAAAAAAAAATCACACTCGTGTGAACTGAGCGGTGGTGTGTGTGTGTGTGTGTGTGTGTGTGTGTGTGTGTGTGTGTGTGTGTGTGTGTGTGTGTGTGTGTGTGTGTGTGTGTGTGTGTGTGTGTGTGTGCAACAGCGCCCCTCCCTTAACATGTGTGGTCAGAAAAGGTTACTGCAGGAGTGCAGGCTACGGACACGGAGACAAACAGACAGACAGACAGACAAACAGACAAACAGACAGACAGACAGACAGACCCACACACACGGCCACGTATAGGAGCGTTGTGACCACCGCTCAAAAATCTGAGTATATCTCAAAGTGGGTTCCTATATCTGACTGCATCAGTGAAGCTGCAAGGAGCTGTCCAACTCTGTGGTGCTGAATTATGGATGGTTGGAGAAAGTCGATGCTATTTTAAAATTTAGTAGAGTCTATGGCAGTGGTTTCCTAGCCTTTTTAGGCTCAGGGCCCCACTTGAAAGTCTCCAAAGCGTGCACGGCCCCACCCATCTGTCAGTGAAAAAAAAGGTAGCCGACATATCATTTTTCTCCATAGTTTGCATAGTCGATGAAATCAACACTAAATTAACACAAAGATGGGTTTGTGTACGACTGCGCGGAGAGAAACAAATGGAATGTGCAGCAATTTAGGGTGTTTTGTGTTCCGGTGGGAATGGAAGTGGCTGCTGTTATCTTTAAGCAATATGCATTTGCCGAGGACGTCTTGTTTGCTTTAGCATGTCTTTGGGGAATTGTTGCAAAATGGCTGCGGCAGCAGCCGCAAGTTAATTGCCTTTGTTTTGTTGCTAGTAATAACCTTTCACATTTAGATGCGTGTTACCTCCTCCTATTACGCACTGAGCCCGGGGATGTGTGACTGCTTTCTGCCCAGATTGCATCGCCTGGTTCCTGGGTACGGGAGACACCAAGGGCCCTTTGAAAAAAGAATTACGGACTACCCGTTTTCCATCCTTAATCTGATGTTATAATATCCCAGAACGAGTGTTTTATATTAAAGGAGTAGTTCACCCCCAAAATGACTTTTTTTCTATTGATTAGTCACGCCATGGAGACTAGAGTTCAATAATATTTTTTGTTTTTTGTCACATTCCTAAGACAAAAATGTGATAACAATAAATTTACCCCCATTCGTTCCGGATGGGGACCCGTTTCGAAACGGGTCCCCATCCGGAATCAATGGGGGTAAATTTACTCGAATAAAATGTTTGTCTTAGGAATGTGACAAAAACCAAAAAATATTATTGAACTCTAGTCTCCATGGCATGAGTAATAAATAGAAAAAAAGTCATTTTGGGGGTGAACTACTCCTTTAAGGCTGCGCAATATATTGAAACAAATTTGAGGTATACATACTGACGAAGATGGCTTGAAATTAGGTATTGGTGTGTATGTGTCAAATTAATTAACAGACACACTATGTATGCACGTAGCACGTATGCAAAAAAGCAGTCCATCTGTAACCAGGTGTGGTTATTTCAATAAAACCATTATTGGAAAATGGAAATAAGGCATTTCATTTTTGTATTCTATGTGTACTGTGCATGGATATGATATTCATTATCTGGGTTAGGCAAGCAGTGGACCTAAAGCAGAAAAAACATTAAAAAAAACATATAATGCAAATGTTTTTACTAATATCGCGAGTAATATCGATATCAAGGTATTCAACAACGTTATCGCATCTCAAAGGTTTTCCTAATATCTTATTTTATTATGTTTTTTTTAACCCATTTAGGCCTAGTATTATTGAATGCTTTAACTATTGAAAAATAGCAGATATACAAGCTCACAGCACGGCACCGAGTGCCGCGCTGCGAGCTTGTAGATCTGCTATTTTTGAAAAAGTCGTGAAAATGCATGCACATCTTTGAATATATGTATTTTTCAAAGCGAACGTTTGTAACTCAAATTTTGCTTCTGGGGGGTCCCTGGAACTAGATATTTTGAGATAGGGGTCCGTGGCCAAATAAATATCATTTTGGGGGTCCTTCACATGAAAAGGTTTGAGAACCACTGACATAGTAGTCTCTCAAGAACAGTGAAAAGGACCTTTTCTTTGACGATGGCTGACCAGATTGCTGACATAGAAACATAGGTTTTTCAAAAAAAACTTAGAAGGATTCAAAAGACACTTATAGAATCGGGTCAACATTCTAATTTTCACGTTTAAAAAAAAAATAGCAGATCTACAAGCTCGCAGCGCGGCACTCGGTGCCGCGCTGTGAGCTTGTATATCTGCTATTTTTCAACAGTTAAAGCATAAAATAATGATACACAATATGTGTACCCGTTCTGAATGGGTTAATCCACGAGACCACCGCAGCTTCGACCGCGAGCGGTAGGGATGTTTTATTTTACCAAAATGCCCACCACAAGTCAGCATGGTGATGACCCCAGTGGCAGCATTACATCCAGTGAGTGTAGAGTAGACTGCTGCTTCTCTCCTATAATATCTGACTGCATCAGTTGTCCAAGGAGCTGTCCAAAACTGTGGTGCTGAATTATGGATGGCTGGAAGAAAGTGGATGCTATTTTAAAATGTAGTAGAGTTCTATGGCAGTGGTTCTGTAACCTTTTTTAGGATCAGGGCCCACTTGAAAGTCTCCAAAGCGCTCATGGCCCCACCCATCGGGCCGCTTCTTAAGCGGTCAGAGTTTTCGGCCATTCGGCTGCAGCGTTGAGCGGCAGGTGGGTGGGTCGCAGTGGTGGAAAAAGTACTCACGCTGCGAACTACAAGTTCACGCTGCGAACTTGTAGATCTGCTATTTTTTTAAAAGTCGTGAAAATGTGTGCAAATCTTTGAATATATGTATTTTCAAAGCGAACGGTTTTAACTAAAATTTTGCTTCTGGGTGGTCCCTGGAACTAGATATTTTGAAATGGGGGTCCGTGACCAAATACATATCATTTTGGGGGTCCTTTACATGAAAAGGTTTGAGAACCTCTGACATAGTAGTCTCTCAAGAACAGACTAACCGAGCTCCAGTTAAGTGAAAAGGACCTTTTCTTTGACGATGGCTGGCCAGATTGCTGACATAGAAACATTGGGTTTTCAAAAAATCTTAGAAGGATTCAAAAGACACAGGTCAAAATTTGAATTTTCACGATTTTTCAAAAATAGCAGATCTACAAGCTCGCAGCGCTGCACTCGGTGCCGAGCTGTGAGCTTGTATATCTGCTATTTTTCAATAGTTAAAGCATAAAATAACGATACACAAAATGTGTACCCGTTTTAAATGGGTTAAAACTGTACCACTAGCGCTTTCACAAATCCATCCTGGTTTAGGGTGCTTACGGCCTCTGTGGCTCTATGCAATCATCACTCCATGGATCTTGTTTTTTAATGCGAGTAGAAGATGGAAATGGACCTTTTCGCTTCCAAACTCATCATTTTAAAGTGATTGTGTGGTCAATAAATTCTTCTTTGGACATGTAAGGATGAACCAAGGGAATAACAATATATAGTGTTTAGTGGACGTGCATCAAAGACATATTTCACATACAGTATGTGAGGAGTTGAAGTGAAATGAAAAAAACAACTCTAGGAAGTTATCCGGAGGACCGACGCAGGAGGGGGAATTTTAAACGGCAAATCCATAGTTGACCATTATTGTCCAGAGACTCATTATACACGTTTGAAAATAGACGCACATATTTCTATCTATTAATACTGACTGGAGACTGCATGGCAGGGGGAATATTTCTGCAACATATACTTCAGGGTATAATATGTATTTTGTAAGATAAAACCCTGTACTCTGTCATACAGGAGCGTTGCAAAAAAAAAGTAGCGAACGCAGGCGATCTACAAGCTCACAACGTGTCGCGTCTGACCTTGTAGATGAACAATTAGTTAAGTGTGTCTGTGGGTGGGTTTTATAAATATTTAACCAATGCAAAGTATTGAGAAAGAGCTTGTAAATAATAACTACAATGGAACACAGCTTTGGACATACTGTACAAGGTTTTCACAGGTTCCACAAGTTGCGGCCTCTGGAAAACACAGTCTCTTTATTTGAGACTTGCTGAGAGTGCTTGGATGAGCTCAAAGCAATTCGTTTTTGTCGCATTCCTAACCAAATCATTTGCGGAGACTCTTTGTGTCTCCATAGGGAACAAAGCAGGCTTGTTGTGTCTCCATAGGGAACAAAGGAGGCTCTTTGTGTCTCCATAGGGAACCACTGCAGGTCATCACATTATTATCTTAGGAGTGCAATAAAAACTAGAAAAATATCCATCAATCCATCCATCCATCAATATCAATCCATAGGGTGAGTAATCGATAGAAAAAAAAGTCATTTGGGGGTGAACTACTACCTTTAAAGTGGCCCGACATCTTGTGAACACTTCCTTTCATTGCTTTTGAAGTTTTGCTTGAGGGCTATTCAGATTTTTTCTCAGCGGACTTGTTTGCAGCTCTGTGTAGCTGCACTGACACACCTTGACTTCCATTTTCCTGTCCAATTTAAAGTGAACCCACAGCTAGCCTCCATGTCATATTTCACACTCTAAACAATCTGCTGTCCTCCCAACCTGCCTCTCTGTTCCGTCTCCACTCTCCACACGGTGCTGCTAACGTCTATGCACTGCCTCCCTCTCTTTCCCCGGACTACAATCACACATCTGTCCAATCCGTCTCGTCTGCTTTAACCCATTTAGAACCAGGGGCATAGTTCTGCCGATTTAAAATGACTCCAATACGGAACTAAAACTTCCTATGATTGGCCGCTACACAATAAAAACTCATGGGTCATTTCTTGACCCAAATCATGGGTCATTTGTGTTAGGTCACATTTCTGGGTCATTTCTCAGAGCCACAACCCTTCCTTGAGTTATTGGGATATTATTTTGACCCAATTCCAGGGTTGTTCGAGTTAGGTAATATTTATCTGGGGGTGACCCGTTTTTGGGGTTAGTGGTAACCCCTATACTTGGGTCAGTTGTCTAGCTTTGGGCCAATCAGGGGACAGGCACCATAAACCTGTTTGCAAAGCATGCTGGGAAAAGCATTTTTCTAGGTTTCCAGAGACATTTTCTAAGCTGTTGGGAGCTAAAAATGCTAAATATGTCATATCCATGTGTCTGTCTCGGCAAGCTGTCTGTCATATGTCTGAATTTGATTTGTCAATATTTGAGCCTAAACCCTAACCGTAAGTGCTTGGCTGCTAGCTTAGGGTTGAGCTCCCTCCCCAACAGCTTGTTTGAAAGAGAAGAACTCATAGTAATTCTGAGATTATTTTTGTGTATCTTCTCTAAACTATTCTGACTATAGTATTATCAACATTGTTGCATAATATATTGTATGCACTTTTATGTTGATATTACCAATCTTCGAACAAATCATCTGAGAAGAAACCCTGAAACATTTCTGATGTTATGTTAATGACAGATAATATTGACATTGTCATTCTTAAGACCATGCATATGTAGGTTGTATTCATTTAGCCCACTCAACCCCAAAACTTGGGTCATATTGACTACAATCTTGGGTCATTTTAAACAAATAATTTGGTTATTTATTTGACCCAATTTATGGGTCAATATTCATAACCAAATTTCTTGAGTTAAAATAACCAAACCTGGCATTGGTCCCTATTTGACCCGTGAGTTGGATCAAAAATGACCCAAGTTGAGTTGTTTTTGACCCAGCAGTTTTTAGAGTGTAGTTGCGCTGTTTGCCTTTCAATCACCATCATATTCGTTTTGTCGAAATGTGGTCCAATGTATTTTTAAAAAAATGATAAAGTTGCGGGGGGGGGGCGTGGCCAACTAAACTGATACCAGCCGGCTGTGTTCTTCTTCGTGTGCTGTATTTCGGGAGGCTCCGACCACATTCTCCCATGTATCCCTGCGTTGCACGTGACCGTCGTTGGCAGCCAATAGCATCTCTGATGCTTTTACAATTCTATGATGGCGACACCCATTCCAAGGGGTAGAAAGGGCCATTTGCGCTGCATAGAAACCAATGGCTTCGCTTCATCCATATTTTTCTACAGTCTATGTTTAGAACGGGTACACATTATGTGTATCATTATTTTATGCTTTAACTATTGAAAAATAGCACATATACAAGCTCACAGAGCTTGTGGATCTGCTATTTTTTTTTAATCGTGAAAATTTGAATTTTGACCCAATTCTATTTCTTTTGAATCCTTCTAAGATTTTATTTAAAAAACCTATGTTTCTGTGTCGGCTTCATCGTACAACAAAACCTTCTCAAACCTGGCGAGGCCCGCTATAGCTTTGTCTACACGTCTGCTCACTTTCAACCTCCCCCTGTCTGTTTTTCAGCTGCGAAAAACAATCTTCTTTGGTTCTAAACCTACCATACCTCCAATTATCTCCCCATGGCCATAGCCTCCTGTTATGATTGTTTTCCACTACAAGAGCCAAGTGAGCCAGCGCCCGCGCCATTAAACGTATTTCACTGCTTCTGGATTTGTTTCCACGCTATGGCTCAGTTTCATAAGTTCTCAAATCCTAATTTTAGGCCATGCTCAGGTAGTCTCGCGTATAACCAGACAACTACTCCACAATCTCCGAATGCTACATAAGAGTTTGGAAATTACACCTGCACTGCCTCTCTCTTTCCCCGGACTACAATCACACATCTGTCCAATCCGTCTCGTCTGCTTTAAACAATCTCTCAGTCAGTCATCTTTCAGCCAGATCCGTGCGTCTGTCTGAGACTCAGGGAATGTTGGCCAGCAAAACACTCCGGCTTCATCGTACAACAAAACCTTCTCAAACCTGGCGAGGCCCGCTATAGCTTTGTGTGCCTCCCCCTGTCTGTTTTTCAGCTGCAAAAACAATCTTCTTACCTCCAATTATCTCCCCATGGCCATATAGCCTCCTGTTATGGTTGTTTTTCCACTACAAGAGCCAAGTGAAGTATCGTATTTCACTGGCTCTGGGTTTGTTTGCACGCTGCGGCTCAGTTTCATAGGTTCTCACATCCTAATTTAGGCCATGCCAGACAAGTATTCCACAATCTCCGAATGCTACGGTACATAAGAGTCTGGAACTACACCTCCGGAAATACGAGAGAGGAAGCTGGTACTTCAGTTCACTTTACATTGAATCTTTGTGTTTAAATTTCTGCTAAGCAGCAATCTATATGCTTAGATCAGGGGTCTTCAACAGGGGGTCCGGGACCCCTAGGGGGTCCTCAGAGTTGCTGCAGGGGGTCCTCCAAATCTTTGTGTTGTAGAAACCTTTATAACCACTTGAAACCCCAGTGTCCACATTCTGAGAACTTTAGCCAAAAATAGCAGATCTACAAGCTCACAACGCCTCGCGCTGCGAGGCGTTGTGAGCTTGTAGGTCGGGCTATTTTCAGCAAAGAGGTTTGGTGTAGTGGGGAAAAAAGAGCACACTAAGTACAGTGTGAAAGGTCAAGTTTATTGACGGTTAAAGTGGTTAAATATCTGACGACACAAATTGACATGAATCCAAAATACACTGATGAATGTGTTGTCAAACAATGACACTATATGGAATCTATGAAACGGTTGTGGGGGTCCCTGCTTCATCTCTCTCTCAACTAAGGGGTCCTTGGCCTGAAAACCTTGTATGTATCCTATATCTGAATCAAAATCATCTAAGCCAGGGGTCTTGGCTTAGATGATTTTGATTCAGATATAGGATACATTCGTGTGACTGTAAAGACGAAACAGAAGTGGGGAAAGAAGCTTCATATCCGCTTTATCGCTTACTCTTGATCAGAGCTTCCCTTGCTCCAGGCTGTATGACGGAAGGCAACAGTCTGGCTACATGAGACTGTGCCCAGGAGCTACAAGCTGAGATTGAAGATTGGCCAAGTTATTATTGTCTTCTTTTTTTATGTCATACCTTCCACACAAATGCAACTGCTTGCAACTGCCATTGGGGATAATGGTTGCAAGAAGTTGCAAGTAGTTGCATGTTCCAAAGAGTTGTGGATTGGCCTTTAACGTCCTGACATAATCATGAATTCCCTCCCTAATGCAAAAAAAGGAAAAAAAAGCATTTCTCTCCCCATACCCATGTCATCATAGTTCTATTATTGTTGCTATTTTTTCCTATTGTCCTATTTCCTATTGTCGGGTGTCTGCTCTATTATTTAAAGTGTCTTGAGACAACAATGTTGGGATTGGGATTTGGGCGCTGCAATATAAAAATGAATTGAAATGGCATCAGCAGTCTCGTCACGTGCCAGACGGGTGTGGACTGCCAACACTTTTCCAAGCGGGCCCTGCCTGATCCAGAAGAGATTGAGAACCGCACTGATCTATCATTTCCTCCCCAACTCCCCCCATCTCTCTCTCTCTCCCTGTAACACATCAGCAGTCCCCAACTCCCCCAATCTCTCTCTCTCTCTCCCTGTAACACATCAGCAGTCCCCAACTCCCCCAATCTCTCTCTCTCTCTCCCTGTAACACATCAGCAGTCCCCAACTCCCCCAATCTCTCTCTCTCTCCCCCTGTAACACATCAGCAGTCCCTGTCACCTGACATTTTGATCACGTCTCCTTTTCCACTTCCCCTGGTACTGCTGCTTATCTGTTCTCTACTCTTGGCTGCAGGGGTGTCGCACCAAATTCTGGGCCCTGGGTACAAGGATTCACTACGGGCCCCCCATAGCTCAGGGGTAGAGAAACCGTTATTAGAGCACGAAGGGTTCCCGAAGGGTTCCCAGTTCGAACCCGGGCTCCCCCTGAGTGAATGTCGAAGGGTCCTTGGGCAAGACTCTGAACCCCACATTGCTCCCGGTGAGTAGGTTGGTGCCTTGCATGGTTTCCTCCGCCACCGGTGTATGAATGTGTGCGTGAATGGGTGAATGTAATGCACAATCTCTGTAAAGCGCTTTGGATAAAAGCGCTATATAAATGCACCATTTACCATTTACCATGTCCTTTAACTATTGAAAAATAGCAGATCTACAAGCTCACAGAGCGGCACCAAGTGCCACGCTGGGAGCTTGTAGATCTGCTATTTTTGAAAAATTGTGAAAATGTGTTTCTGCAAGTCTTTGAATATTTCAAAACCTTTTTTCAGGTTTCAATCTTTTTCATGTCAAGGACCCCAAAATGATATGCATTTGGCCATGGAACCCCATCTCGAAATATTTAGTCCTAGGGACCCCCCAGAAGCAAAATTTGATTTGCACAGACTTTTCAAAAATAGCAGATCTACAAGCTCGCAGCGCGGCACTCGGTGCAGCGCCGTGAGCTTGTATATCTGCTATTTTTCAATAGCTAAATACTATAAAATAATTAAGGCCCCTCCACCTTGGGCCCTGGTAACTCAGTCCCACTTTTACCCCCCTTGTGACGCCCCTGCTTGGCTAGAACCATCAACTCCTCTGTACCATCAGACCGCATGCCATCTGTCAGCTTCAAATCAACTCGAGCTTTCCTCTCTTCGCAGGGAAACCAACCCTGGACCAATTTAAAAGGATCAAAAACAATTTAAAGGGATCAACAAGCAACCGTTTGGCATTGCTCCTGTCCTCCCCGTCACAAAAAAAAGAAGGGGAAAAAACCCTCTTAAAACTCATTCTGTGCCAATGACTTTTTTTTTTAAAAAGCCCTGGGTGCCAATGACGGTTTTGACGGTTTTTGTGTTTTTTGTATAGAAAAAAAAAACTTTTTTTTTTTAAGATGTCAAAATGACCTGAGATCAAAGAGATGCTTTTCTCTGTTTGTGTGTTCGCTCCCTCGTTTAGCTGATTGAGAAAATGTGTGTTCATGTGTGTTCATTCTAGTGGATGGACACTTTTGTTCATTCAAACAGCTCTATCTCTGGAACCATTTGTCTGATTGACAAAATTCGTTTTGCCTCTGAATCACAACAACTGTGTCTGTTTCTGTGGGGGAAAAATTATAAAAAAAAACATTTTTTTTCATTGCATAGTAAAGAGAGTTAGTTAATGTTTTGGTCTCCAAGTACCCTAATCTATCAATCCTAAAGGACTGCAGAAAATGAGGCAGCTTTTCTTTACAACATGCATTTCATCGAGAGAGATGAACGCACATGATTACGCTCGTGTTATGTTGATATGGTTCAAAAGACTTGACTTCACAGTCCTCCCAGCTGACTAATTACTGTTGCTGTTTCTCACATACAAGCACATTTCAGGTCTGGTTTCCACTCGGCTTGAAGCGTTCAGTGCATGAGAGTTTCTATATGCAGGAGGCGTGCTTGTTTTCATGCGCCCGTGATTACCACTTCAAACTGCAAACTTAAAAGATTCCCGCCTCCCTCCCTCGATCCATCTCTCTCTCTCTCCCTCCCCCTCTCGCTCTCCCCCTCTCTCTCTCTCCAACATGTAATATATGTTCCCCAGCTTTCTACCTTCTCAAAACAATTATCCATTAGGGAGGCTGAAGAGATCAATTGCAAGGTTTAACCTTGGTAGACCTATATGGAATAATCAAGCATATTTATGGTGATTCACGGCTTGTGTGTGTGTGTGTGTGTGTGTGTGAGTGGATAGTGGGGGGGGGAGAGAGAGAGAGAGAGAGAGAGAGAGAGAGAGAGAGAGAGAGAGAGAGCAGGGGTGTCAATTGGGTATGGCAGGGGTATGCAGCTGCCATACCCTGGGTCCAGTGGGGAAAATAAAAGGTGAATGTCTCTTTGTCTATCTGTGCTGGTTATTATGTTGTTAAATTACAGAAAAAATAACTACAAATGCAAAATCTTACAAAATGGTCACTTTAACAAGGTATTATTGGCCAGATAGTCAAGAATTGGTGTCACCCTGAGGTCGCATTCCACCCTCAGGTGTCTTACTAGTAATTATATTCTCCACACTTGTATTCTCCCCATCTTGACAAGATGGTATATTCCCAGGTTCTGCAGGTCAGCTGCACAGGTGCAAAGCATTATTATATAATTGTGGCACGTTTACTAACATGCCAAGTTTAGCTGCACTTGAACAACCGTTCCAGGCTGCCATATCCAGCCCAAGAAACCGTAGAAATGTATCATGCCTGTTGCTAAGATACGCGCGAAGGCGCGCGTGCAAGACACCAGTCATGTTGCCATACCTTAGCTTTTTCTGAACTGACGCCACTGAGAGAGAGAGAGAGAGAGAGAGAGAGAGAGAGAGAGAGAGAGAGAGAGAGAATCAAACAGCCTTGCTATAGCTGTTATTTGGGATCTGTCTGCTTGATTAACATGATTGCAGGAGTTCATTAGCGTTGTATCATACAACTCTCATCAACTCCTGCAATCACTTTAATTACCATCACTAATGGCTCAAACACTCACAATTCTTTAAACTTCTGCTCGGTAATTCAACAGTGTTTTTGAAATAATCAGCAAGCTTGACTGAACCAACAGAAAAGTAGATATTCACGTGGTTCCACTAAGTAGTTCACGTCTGCACTTCGCTTGTTACCGATAGTGTTTCTGTGTGATAATTGGGAGAATGACACAGTCACAATAACAGCATCTAAACCACATTAGTGACATGTGCAAATGAAAGCCGTGGTGACAACACAACATGTCAACCTCAGGGCCTTTGGTTTCCATTCATCTGTACAGTGTTTCAGTCAGTATTGAAAGGTGCCAGCCAGGCACCCAGCACTGGTATAGTGAGACAACTGAACACCGTGGGTGGCAGCCAACCCAAGAATAATGCAGTGATGTCATTACGTGCGCATCCCGCATCAAAAGCTCATTCAAGTCGCCCAGGGACTCATTCATGTCATGGTCCTGGGGTCCCGGGGATGCGCCTCCATTGGAGTCCATGTTAAAATAATTTACTTCTTCTACTTAAGTTGCTATATTAGTTTAGATAGTTTAATTCGTTTTTTAATGTATTGTGTAAGATAAACACTGTAAAGATTTATTATCAGTTAAACCTGGAACAGCTAAAAACTATTTTTACTAGTGGTTCTCAAAGTGGGGTCCTGGGTCCTTGAGGGAGTTCCAGGGGGTCCCCAGATAAATGTTAGGAACCAAATAGAACTTGGGTCTGTAACTCGGTGAACAAATGGAACCAAATGGACCTGTTCCATTTGTACTCTAGTATTTTAGCATTTAATATAAATTGGGGTCCCAGTGATATATAAATATAATTAAATGGGTGTCTGTAGCCTAGTGTATTTAGAAATCCTAGTTCTAAGTTCAAACATTAGCCAAATTGTAAAATAAATATAAGAAATATGCAAACATTTAGAAAATAGCCGATCTACAAGCTCACAGCGCTCGAAAACTTTGTATTGAGGACTCATAAAACTTTTCTGGGACCCATTTGAATGACCACCTGTGGGTCCCGGGACCCATTACATTGAAAACCTAGTAACATCACTGTAATGGGGGAAATTCATTTTTATTGAAGATAAATGATCATTACGGTAGTGGTGGGGGAGAAGAAAAACGTTAATTTCAGTGAACAAACGTTTTTTTGTTCATGTTCATGATCCGTTCACGTTCACTGGTCAGTAGCACTATTGTCTAGTGCAGGGGTCGGCAACCCAAAATGCTGAAAGAGCCATATTGGAGCAAAAAAAAACAAAACAAATCTGTCTGGAGCCGCAAAAAATTATAAAAGCCTTATAAATCGTTGTTGTCGGGTGGAAACCTTGTAAGTCCAAAACTTCGTTTTGTATTTATCATTTAAAAAATGAACTAAACTAGTGAAAACAGCCGATCTACAAGCACACAGAGCTACAAGCATACAGCCGATCTACAAGCACACAACGCCTCGCACCGCGAGGCGTTGTGTGCTTGTAGATCTGCTGTTTTCACTACTTTTGTGCGTCAGTCTTGTATGATAAAGCAGGGCTTTACTTTGCGAAAAAAAAACATAAAAATGTGAAACTTGGAGATACAAGGTTTCTGCACGACAGTGATGATAAAAAAAAAACGTTAAAACAAAAACAAAAAAATTTCCCCCCATCTTTTTATCTTTTTCATACATTTTTTAAAAAGCTCCAGGGAGCCACTAGGGTGGCGCTAAAGAGCCGCATGCGGCTCTAGAGCCGCGGGTTGCTGACCCCCGGTCTAGTGGAAAACACTTACCACAGGAGCTGCTACAAGCTAGACCAGGGGTGCCCACACTTTTTGAACTTTAAAAATAACCTGCTCAACATCATGTTGAGAGAGTAAAGTACAAACAAAAACGAGCAGTCAGTCCATTTGAATACAATTTGCCAAGTGTGCGGCTCAAGAAGACTCACAGTATGAAAAGAATAGCCAGCACTATAGCCATACACAATTCTTTTCATATTGAGACTGTATGAGTAAGCAGTTTCATAGGGGGAATCAACGGTTAAGATTGACAGATGCAAGTCAAGTCAAAATGTGCACTTTGGTGTGAGAGGTTGCTGGCAATGCCTTTAGAATAATATTCAACCCGGTTGAATATAAGGGAAATAGATACACAGATACACACATTTGGCAGTCTATAAATCCTGCCAGCATCAAAGGCACAGCTAGGAGGATTAAAAGGTGGCACCACTTACAGTAAGCAGACACACTGCCAAGCTAACAACACTGCAGAGCTTCAGACACTTCCACATGTGGACAGGAGGAGAAGGGATTCAAACCGCCGACCCAGGGACGTGCTGGGCCCCTGATTCAGCCCGGGAAAAAGAGTTGTAGACGCCCTCATTGCGCGCTATAGAGAGAGATCTCTCTCTATAGCGCTGCTGCTACTCAAAGATTTGTCATTTCAGATCATGACAAGTGACAAGCCAGTGGGCCAATTACATGAGTTATAGTTCGTCGTTGTCGGGTGGAAAACTTGTATGTCCAAAACCGTTTGTTTTGTATTTATCATTTAAAAAATTATTTAAACTAGTGAAAACAGACGATCTACAAGCACACAACGCCTCGCGGTGGGAGGCGTTGTGTGCTTGTAGATCGGCTGTTTTCACTACTTTTGTGCAACGGCCTTGTATGATGAAGCAGGGCTTTGCTTTGCGAAAAAAAAAAGTACAAATTTGAAACTTGGAGATCCAAGGTTTCTGCCCGACAGTGACAATTTACTTTGTTGGCCGCCCAGCCCCCAAAATGGAACGAAGGCCGACATTTAAAAAAAAAAAAAGATCCTAATGGCCGGCCTGGACCGGCCGGGAATGAACCGGCCGTTCGGGAGTTGTCCCGCTTTTCCCAATGGCCAGCACGTCCCTGTGCCGACCCACAGATTATTGGACGGATCATTGGACGGTCTACATCGTGAGCCACTGGGATCTGTAGTTGCAGTCCCATAGCCGAAAAATGAAAGTGCAAGTCACCAACCTGCTCACCGGGAGCAACTAGGGGTTCAGTGTCTTGCTCGAGGACTCTTCCACTACTAACTCTGGGGGAGCCCGGGATCAAACTGGAAACCCAAAGCCTTCTCTATTATTGGATAGCCCAGCCTCATGCAGCAGACTCTCTGCTAATCTCTCCTTATAAATACATAAATACACCCCCAAGCCATCATTACCCCTCCAGCAGCATGTGGGACATCTGCAGTCTGTCTAGTCCTGGTCAAAGCACAACTGGTCAAAACAAACAGCCTGCGACAACATGCTATATGCACTAATAACATCCCAGACAACAAACAATCATCACATCTGATCATTTCATTATTTATATCCCCATTTGCATTTACACATATACTGTATGCGGTCAGCAGTGGCTAAGGGGTAGAGTGGCCGGTAGAGCGGCCGGACGGGAACCGTGAGTTTCACATTTCGATCCCGGGCTCCGCCAGAGTTAGTGTCGAGGTGTCCTTGAGCAAGACTCCTAGTTGCTCCCGATGAGCAGGTTGGTGCCTTGCATGGTTTCCTCCGCCATCGGTGTGTGGATGGCTGAATGTAATGCACAATCTATGTAATGTGCTTTGGATAAAACACACTATATAAATGCACCATTTACCATATAATCTACTTCTTTCTCTCTTCCTCATTCAGTTAAATCACGGCCGTCGATGACGTCAGCGACGGCAGCAAATCTGGACAGCCTGTTTTGAGAACCCGTGGGATGCTTTTAACCTCTGCCTTCCCAAAACCAGAGAAAGACACAACGGTCAGAAATGGGATAGAAGGTGCTAGTGGGACCCCCAAAAAAAAAAGTTTTAAAATAGGAAAAGTGAAATTTCATGGTGTATCACCTTTAAGAAAGTGTTTAAAAGGAGGGAAATGTTAAATTGTGAATTTCAATTTTTTCGGCTATGGGACTGCAACTAAAGATCCCACACAACCACGCTGGACATTGCTGTCCATCTGGGCTATGGGACAGTGACCGAGACCGCAGATCTTTTGGCATAAAATCCTCATAATTAGTGTAAAGTAGGACGGTGACCTTTGGGCGCCGGTCTATTTTGGGGCCATGTGCCTGAAGGACATCACATTGGGGCCATGTGCTGTCAAACAAGCCTATGAATACAATATGTGGCCAGACTGGTGCACAAATGGTTCACTTAGCCAACACAGGGATGCTGACAGAACCCTCGCTAAAAACTCCAGGGCAAAAATCCACTCGTCCGAGACAGTTTGCCCTCCTGTGATGTTTTATCTGCTTTAAAGTCGCTTTGGATTAAAAGCGTCTTCTAAATGCCTAAACTGTAAACTGTAAACTGTAAACAAATAGACATCAATGGGGGCTCAAGCCTTTTTCCCTTTCTGCAAAACGTGCCCCCTCCTCCACAAATGCAGTTTTTACTATGGTGAAAGAAATGCAAATGCCCCTCTTTCCAGGCCATACCTGAAGGCAGCATTCAAGAGAACACTGAATTGCCCCCTTGGGATAATAAAGGTATCTATCTATCTAGAATTGCCTTGTCCAAACTCTCCTGAACTTGAACAACGCATTGTGTGTTGAAATAATTGCCCTCTCTGTGTAGAAATCCATGCTGTATGCTGCACCTCTAGTAAAGGCTATACGTAATTGAGTGAGTTATCTCACTCCAAAAATAGTGCCCTTTTAGAACGTTCAGCCCCTGCCTCCCTAACATTCTCTGCCTGTCCCTGGCCAGACTATATCACTGAATCCACCAAGGGCAAATGTTTTCTGCACCGGCGGATTCGTTTGATTCCAGACTGGGGGGTCCCTGATTCTTCTCTGTCTCAGCTAAGGGGGTCCATGGCCTGAGAAGACCTACAGAGCTGCAGACAAAACGCCCCAAGGAGGAGGAAATGGAGGATGAAACATGCGGAAGAGTAACACGATACAGCCTGACGGAATGGATGTTTAAAAGTAACAATCCTCAAGTTAAGCGCTACTGGCAGGACATCAGAACATATCTCCGTCAGGCTCTGTTGATGTGGGGAAAGGGGGAAAAACAGACAATAATGCCACAAGCTCTCCATGGAAAGAGAAAGACACTGGAGAAACTCCACCATGGCCATCAGGGAATCGGAGCCAAGAAGAACACAGTCATAATGACTTGGCGTCGCTCTTCAGGCGGTGGAGACATCTGTGGCATCTGTCAACGGTCCAACGGAATGGCCGTCACCGAGCAACGCTGCCACGTTTTTCGTAGTGACTATAAATAGGCAACCATGCTTAAAGATGAAGTGCCATGATTCCCCCCCCCCCCCCCCCCTAAAACATGATTATCAGGTATTATATTTATACTAGGAGGAAGATTTTTTCCAAAGAAGTGTACAGAAAGAGTTAAAATTAGGTTTTTATGTGGCCACACCCACCAGTTCATTAAGTATGCCTGGTTGTCGTGGTGGGTGGTGACCCAGCTGAAGTTAGCCACACCCACGTGTGTTGGGTGAATGGTAAAAGGGGAAGGGATGATTATCTCCAGATAGAGTGATGTCACTCTATCTGTGTTTTTGGATCGGCACTTTCGACCCACAAGGTGGCAGCCTCGAGTAAGAAACCCAAAATACAAAGGGAATACATAACTGCTCACAACAACCACACCAGGGGGTCTAGTGAAGTACTGTCAACCTCCTAGACACATGAAAACCAGAAAAAGTACAAAACTATGGCACCACCTCTTTAAGATCTGCCAGGGCTAAACACCACAGAGCAGCACTCATATCTATAGCAGTCTCAGCAGGCCTTTGGCAGGAGAACTATACTGGCTGATCATTTACCTCTCAGGATAGAAGAGGGCAGAATGTGCAGAACCTGGATCCAAAAACCACTGAGGTTTTACCGCTGGAGTTGTCCAACACGACACAAGCTTTCACACTCAGCTGTCAAAAGCGTTCAGCCGTCACAAGACAGGAGCCGCTGTGTGAGACACAAAGGTTCAGCCGTCACAAGACAGGAACCGCTGTGTGAGGCACAAAGGTTCACGTCGGAAACATTCACAGAATTTGCTAAAGACTGCAAATCTGGTACGCGCCACGCCCAGTCCACAGCGCCCTGCACACACACACACACACACACACACACACACACACACACACACACACACACACACACACACACACACACACACACACACACACACACACACACACACACACACACACACACACACACACACACACACTAAATGGGTATAAGTGCATTGTAGTGTTGAGACCATCAAAGATCACAGCCGGTGTGAAGTACGTAAGCACTGACGTTGATAGAGCCAGACACACATGCGCGCGCACGCGCGCACACACACACACACGCACACGCACACGCACACGCACACGCACACACACACACACACACACAGTATATCGTCGTTGTCGGGTGGAAACCTTGTATGTCCAAAACCGTTCATTTTGTATTTATCATTTTAAAAAATGATTTAAACTAGTGAAAACAGCCGATCTATAAGCACACAACGCCTCGCACCGCCAGGCGTTGTGTGCTTGTAGATCTGCTATTTTCACAAGTTTTGTATGACACTTTGGTATGATGCAGTAGGGCTTTAATTTACCAAAAAAAAAAAAACATTGAAACTTGGAGATACAAGGTTTCTGCCCGGCAGTGACACTATGCATGCATGCAGTGACGCTATATGCATGCATGCGCACACGCAGCAGTGCTGCTTAAAAAGCCTCTCTAAGAAGCGGGAGTTTGATCAAAGAGCAGCCTTCATGCCGCCGAGCGAACGGAGCCAATCTGCTGATGCGGGGAGAAGTCTGCACACATATCATGCTTCATCCTACAAACTAACTAAGCGGTTGCCAAGCTGTGTAAGATGGATGAGGAATAGGAGCCGTACACACACACACACACACACACACACACACACACACACACACACACACACACACAGTCACACACACACACACACACACACACACACACACACACACACACACACACACACACACACACACACACACACACACACACACACACACACACACACACACACACACACACACACACACACACAGCCCTGACCGACACTGCCTGTGTCACCATGTCTAGACCGCTGCCAGGGATCCAGGGACGTGCTGGGCCCCTGATTCAGCCCGGGAAAAAGAGTTGGAGAGGCCCTCATTGCACGCTATAGAGAGAGATCTCTCTCTATAGCGCTGCTGCTACTCAAAGATTTGCCATTTCAGATCATGACAAGTGACAAGCCAGTGGGCCAATTACATGAGTTATAGTTCGTCGTTGACGGGTGGAAACCTTGTATGTCCAAAACCGTTTGTTTTGTATTTATCATTTAAAACATGATTTAAACTAGTGAAAACAGCCGATCTACAAGCACACAACGCCTCGCGGTACCAAAAAACATAAACATTTGAAACTTGGAGATACAAGGTTTCTGCCCGACAGTGACGATTTACTTTATTGGCCGCCCAGCCCCCAAAATGGAACGAAGGCCGACATTTTCTTTTTAAAACTTTTTTCCTAATGGCCGGCCTGGACCGGCCGGGAATGAACCGGCCGTTCGGGAGTTGTCCCGCTTTTCCCAATGGCCAGCACGTCCCTGCAGGGATCACATCTGGACAGAAGAGGCCCGAAAGCCACAGAGGAGGAAATGAAAAACCCCAGGAGCGCGTGGGGGGGGGGGGGGGGGGGGGGGGGTTTGCCTGGGGAGGGGGTTAAGTCAAGTCATCTTTATTTGTATGGCCCATTCAGGGGTCAATTCCATGCTGGCTTGTGGTGGACACTTTTGTTAAATTTATATTTTTGCCATGGACATAACAAGCAGATTTACGTCAGAAACACCTAAAGAGATATAGGCTTACATCATACCTTTACAGTTCTGTAACTCTGAGAGTGCACAGATGCGTCCATTTGGTTCCATTTGCGCACTCTCAGAGTTATGGGGGTCGTTGAAAATGAAAAGTTGGAGAACCGCTGTCCTAGTGGACTTGTGTAGGTGTAGTGTAAATCAGTGTCATATATATTCTGAAGAAAGACCTGGAGACTGACACAGTAATTGGGTCAAAATAAGATCACAGACAAGGCCAAGTCTTGCCAAGGACACATTTGTCCGTGTACAAACATATTGATGTTCCCTGGGCATTTAAAAGCAGCATTTGAAGGATGACCAGCAACAACATGATAGCCACATAAAAGCAAATTAGAAGCAAGTCACTCACAGTAAAATAGAAAGCCAATAGACCTGCCCACTCTCTGAGTGGACTGCTTCTCTTGGTCTGGAATTAGCATATGACGCGCGTCTTTATGTCGGTGTCTTGGCAAACCGACCGGCACCGACCAATGAAATCAATGCAAGACGGAGGAGGGGTGGGTCTAACTTTTGAAAATCAACAGAAACAGTGGAGGGGGGGGGGGGGGGGGGGGTGACTCACCAGAGTTCTTAATTGCTCCCTTTGAACTTCAAAAGGGTTCTGAACTGCAGTCAGTGATTGAGCCATACAAGTGTCAATAGCTCGTTAGCGATTCTCTCTAATCAATGAAACATCAAAGACAATGCCTGTCATAGAGGGGAGGGGGAGGGGAGAATGTTTTGTGTACACAAGTCAAACACAACCCCTCCCACCAGATGTCTTGTGATTGGGAATTTCAAATTTTAAATTCCCTCCCCTTTGAAATCTCTTACAATGGGGACAATGTCAGACTCAAGCTCCAGCGCAGAGTCTGAAATCAGGCTAGGTTTCCTCTGCCACTGGTGTAAAGTGCTTTGGATAAAAGGCACTATAAAAAAAGCACCACTACAGTACAGTATTAATGTGACAATGGCTTTATGGAAGTTCATGACGTGAAACATTACAGTTAATCAGCGGCACTAATAGGACGAGTGTAAACAGCGATTACGTCTAAAGAATAATTGTACTTGAAACAAGTCTTGCTGAGCTAAAAGGAGGTGTAATAGCAGAGGCTTGAGATCCCATGATGCAATGCATGTGACAGAAGTTTATTTCTGTACAGTACATGGCGTCCTGTCTGGTTGATAGTCTCGTTTAGTCTCAATCTATGTTGATGAAACACACACAGCTCTGAGCGCATGCAGCTCTCAACACTTATCATAAGTGTCTCATATTGAGCCAAGCGACAAGCACAATAACACCAGGCATCACCATGCAGCCGTGTGTTCTGCCTCACTCCATTGTGCACAATCTGGTTAAAGCAAAAACGACACGAAACAATAAAACTAAAGGATCGGCGCCTATAAGCTCCTAATATCCAAACCGCAGCTCAATAATAAGACAATAACACGGTATTCAATAAGTATCTCTCTCTGTCACGTCCCTCCCTCCGTTTTCCTCCGTCTCTCCCAGGGACGTGCTGGGCCCCTGATTCAGCCCGGGAAAAAGAGTTGGAGAGGCCCTCATTGCGTGCTATAGAGAGAGATCTCTCTCTATAGCGCTGCTGCTACTCAAAGATTTGCCATTTCAGATCATGACAAGTGACAAGCCAGTGGGCCAATTACATGAGTTTAATGTTGTCGTTGTTGGGTGGAAACCTTGTATTTATTATTTTAAAAATGATTTAAACTAGTGAAAACAGACGATCTACAAGCACACAACGCCTCACACTTCACTACTTTTGTGCAACGGCCTCGTTTGGTGAAGCAGGGCTTTGCTTTGCGAAAACATTTACAAATTTGAAACTTGGAGATACAAGGTTTCTGCCCAACAGTGACGATTTACTTTGTTGACTGCCCAGCCCCTAAAATGGAACGAATTTTCTTTTCCTAATGGCCGGCCTGGACCGTTCGGGAATGTTCGGGAGTTGTCCCGCTTTTCCCAATGGCCAGCACGTCCCTGGTCTCCCCTTCCTTCCTCTTTCCCTCTCTCTCTCCCTCTCTCTCTCTCTCTCTCTTCCGCCCTCCGACGCGGAGTGGAGACAGAGGGCAGCCCACCCTCTTCCTGATAGAGCCTGCCTCATGGGTCTGCCTGACATTGTCTTCCAGTTAAAACCCATTTAGGCCTAAAATTATCGGATGCTTTAACTATTAAAAAATAGCAGATATACAGATATACTGCTATTTTTTTGAAGAAGTCGTGAAAATGTGTGCAAATCTTTGAATATATGTATTTTCAAAGCGAACGTTTGTAACTCAGATTTTGCTTCTGGGTGGTCCCTGGAACTAAATATTTTGAGATGGGGGTCCGTGGCCAAATACATATCATTTTGGGGGTCCTTCACATGAAAAGGTTTGAGAACCACTGACACAGTAGTCTCTTAACTCATTCTGAGCCCCAGACATTAACGGATTATAATGTCCAAAGTGCCTCCTTCAGGTCCCATTCACTTGCGTTATCTTATTTTGAAGGCCAGAAGTCCACCGCGCAATCACTTCCGGTCTGACGTCATCGGATCGTGCGCCGGAACCAATCCGTGTCCACGTGGAGTTGTGTAATGGCCGACCGGGAGCTTTTATAACTGTGTAACATAAGCGAGCATCTGCCTCCATCCTAGCTTCTAAAGTGTAGTTTTGAGATAATGGACATTAAAGATGAGATCCCCCGTCCACCTCAATGTTATGGATGGGACTATTTTGTGCTCGTGGAGCCGTGATGATGCGAAATCAGCGACGGATTTCGTCTCCGGACCGCCGGCAATTCTTCTCGGTAATGTACTGGCCGTTACAGTAATATATTACTTTTCCCGAGATATCCCGTGGCCGTGAATGGCACTACAGATACTCGAGTACATTTCGCGAGACATCTCGCGAATGGCACTAGATGAGTTAAGAACAGAGCTCCAGTTAAGTGAAAAGGACCTTTTCTTTGACGATGGCTGGCCAGATCGCTGACACAGAAATATAGGTTTTTAAAAAAAACCTTAGAAGGATTCAAAAGACACTTATAGAATCGGGTCAAAATTCTAATTTTCACGACTTTTCAAAAATAGCAGATCTACAAGCTCGCAGCGCGGCACTCGGTGCCGCGCTGTGAGCTTGTATATCTGCTATTTCTCAATAGTTAAAGCATAAAATAATGATACTCAATAATGTGTACCCGTTCAAATGGGTTAAGGGGGAGTTTTCCGCGGGCCGTCGTCTGAATAATACGCTACGTGCGCAGAGCGTGACAATGTTGGCTCTCTCTCTGCTCATGTAAAGTTTCCCAGGGACGAACTAGTTGGCACTGTAATAAGATGGAACGGAATGTAATGGAATTGAACTGAATTGAGTAACAGCCATGAACCTCTTTTGGGGATGGAAATTGCACCTGTCACCTGTGAATACACTCTCTCTATGAAAGAAAAATGTTTCATTGAAGACTGGACGGGTGCGTTCTTTAAATGTCACGCTCACTCTGTGTGACAACGTGTCCGTCCAACGCTCATTAAAAAGTTGTGGCCAGAGAACAAATGGACATGTGCAGCCTGGTGACATCAAGCTGTCTGGATTTAAAATGGGCTCGCTGACAGAATTGGAGCATGGGAGCAGAAATTAACACCACCAACCAAGTCTAGTAAGCATTAAAGAAATGGAGGCTGTTTAGTAGCACAACATGTACAGTGGATGATCTCATGGAACTGAGAGTGACGCTCACACTGCAGAGAAGACAGTCACAGGTACCATCATCTGCCAGTTTTCTGGGCTAGAACAATGAAGGAGGTGACTTTGCATTCTGGGGTGAGACTTACATTCTTTCAAGGAACGGTCAGTGATGTGGCATGGTACTGAGGAAGACATGGTCTGAGGAAGCACTACCAGACTGAAGACTAACTTAATCTAAATAAAGCAACACCTTTGGAGCTTGACCCAGTGTGCAGACTCTGTTCTCCTTTACCGTACACAGTACCATGTTGGCACAAGTCTCCAGTAATGTCATGAGCCACTGCTCAGAGGTAAGTTCCAAAGCCCACGTTGAAAATGGTGCTGCTGGTTTAATACAGCAGGTGAGGCTAGTCTTTCATACAGAAGTAGAGAGTATCCGCGTGACATCATCATCATACCCAGAGGTTATGTGGGAACGCCTACTGAGTGGCAAAAAAACTACTTTCTGGCCTTGACAGCCCATACATCCAAACAGAAAAGTCCTATCTGATTGCATTAAAAGACGTTAAACAGCGTTAAACTCACTTTGCCACTTGATTTGCCATTCACTTTATGCATGTGCATACTATAAATGGTAAATGGTGCATTTATATAGTGCTTTTATCCAAAGCGCTTTACATAGATTGTGCATTACATTCACCCATTCACGCACACATTCATACACTGGTGGCGGAGGAAACCATGCAAGGCACCAACCTACTCACCGGGAGAGTTCAGAGTCTTGCCCAAGGACTCTTCGACATTAACTCAGGGGGAGCCCGGATTCGAACTGGGAACCCTTCGGGAACCCTTCTTGCTCTAATAACGGTTTCTCTACCCCTGAGCTATGCCGCCCCACTACTATAGTGGTGAAGCTAGTCTTTCATACAGCAGTAGGTGGGGTGGTGAGGCTAGTCTCTCATACAGCAGTAGGTGGGGTGGTGAGGCTAGTCTCTCATACAGCAGTAGGTGGGGTGGTCAGCACTAGGTAGGGGGAGGAGAGGGGAGGAGGGGAGGCGGTGAGGCTGGTTTTAAGCCTGAAGAATGACTTCTCCAGCAGCATGGATGAGCACCGGAGCGACACAGTGTGGATTAGAGCAGCCTGTCACACACTGACAGCACAGTGACAATTTAATGTTACGACTGCATGGCTCCCTGCAGAAAGGAGGAACACGAGAGGAGAAGGTTCAAAGAGGCCGTAGTGGCAGCTAATTGATGGGATTAATGCTGTCACATTGTCACATTCCCTTAACAATACTGTTCCCCTTCATCTCCTGTATGCAATGAACATACACAGGGTTGTGTTTGGCCTTAAACGTGGGATAAGTGATTTTCTTTTCTTTCTTTCTTTTTTTCATTTAAAATAAACTTCTTTTTTTTGACAAGGTTAAAGGGATAGTTCACCTCACAATGTCCTTTTTCTATCAATTACTCTTTCTGTCTCCACAGGGAACAAATCAGACTCTTTCTGTCTCCATAGGGAACAAAGCAGGCTCTTTGTGTCTCCATAGGGAACCACTGCTGGTCATGTTATGCTCTCAAGAGTAAAATTGTTGTTAAACATCTGGGCATTGCTTAATTTACAAGAAGTCTACACAATTAGATAATGTAAAAGAAGTGTAATTTTGATCACTGTTGACCTGTGATCTCTCCTATGGTACCAACATCAATACAGCATGGAATTGTGGACAAAATCTTTCTGATCTAAAGATAAACAAAATATCTTTGGGATCTGAGAGGCTAAATGTCATCAAACGGTGGTCCGTGGCTCAAATGCAGAATGAATAAAGGACCTCGATATGAAAAGGGTTGAAAACCATTACTCTACAGCAGGGGTGGGCAACTTTGATGATACAGAGGGCCACTATAATTCCACACTCACTCCAGAGGGCCAAATCCCTTGGCATGTTGTTACTGTCGAGCAAAAACTTCTTATCGCCAGTAAGAGTAGCAAAAATAGCCGATAATGGAATCCTGAATTATCTTTTTGCAATTTTTTAATTGGAATCCTGAAATATAACATTTTGATTTAATTTCCAATGAGTTTAGTTATACTTAAGTTAACTTTATGAATTTAATCACAAATACGTTGGACATAAAAACATTTGAATACTACTAGACTAGTCATTCAACTACTAATATAGACTGAAGTAATTAAAGCGGGTCATGTTTGCATGTTTGGAATTGTTAAAGCTGAAATCAGTAATATATCAGTATTCTGATATTAACCTGCGGGCCGCATTAAGTGAAGGTGGGGGACGCATGTGGCCCCCGGGCCGCCTGTTGCCCATGTATGCTCTACAGCAACAGATTCAGATATTTGAACTGAATAAATCACTTACTGCACCTTTTAAATCTAATCCTAAGGTCTCTAATTGAAGTACAGATGATGCCTCTTGAGAAGTTCACACGTCATGCCATCAGCAAGACGGTGGGCTGTCGATAAATTGTCAGAACATTGACAGAGAGAAAGGAGGGCATTTGTAAAGGTGTTGTAATGTAAATGATGTTCTGATTGATTCTTATTTCCAGTGAAAAGAAGTGTCTGAAAAGTGCCTTTTGTTCTCAGTAACAAAGAGAAGAACAAGCAAGGCTAAACGGTGAAAAGAACCTTGGAAAACAAGTATTTCCAGGAAAACAAATGCAGGAAAAGTACAGGATATGTTGAAGTTTTGAAATGGCACATCTGTCTTCAACAAGGGGTCCGGGACCCCTAGGGGGTCCTCAGAGTTACTACAGGGGGTCCTCCAAATCTTTGAGTGATAGAACGTTCAACCACTTGAACCCTATATAGTGTCCATATTCTGAGAAGCCAAAAATAGCAGATCTACAAGCTCACAACGCCTCGCAGAGGTTTGGTGTATAAGGGAAAAAGAGCAGACTAAGTACAGAGTGAAAGGTCAAGTTCATTAAGTATTGACGGTTCAAGTGGTTAAATATCTGAAAACACAAATTGACATGAATCCAAAATACGCTGATGATCGTGCTGTCAAACGATGAAACTATATGGAATTTATGAGAAGGTTGTGGGGGAATGGGGGCCCCTGCTTCATCTCAACCAAGTTGGTGTATAAGGGAAAAAGAGCAGACTAAGTACAGAGTGTAAGGTCAAGTTAGTATTGACGGTTCAAGTGGTTAAATATCTGAAAACACAAATTGATATGAATCCAAAATACACTGATGATTGTGCTGTCAAACGATGAAACTATATGTAATCTATGAGAAGGTTGTGGGGGAATGAATGGGGGTCCCTGCTTCATCTCTCTCTCAACCAAGGGGTCCTTGGCCTGAAAACTTTGAAAACCCCTGCTGTACGGATGTCCTGGTGAGGGTCAGGGATGGTGAGCTTCTCTATTTTGCCTACTTCAGAGGAAATATATTTTGTGTCCAGTCATGCTCCGCTAATTTCCACCGAGGATTAGACGAACCCTGAGGCGCGTTGCCAAAACCCGCTTTTTCTTTTTCTTTTTTAAGAGCAATCCATCGATCTGCAAGGGGAGCGGAATTATTTTTCCCCTGACCGGTTGAGAATCGGCGGTAAGAGATTGGCGGCATCTCAAGACCTTATTCTGCTCCGTCTTATATCTCTGCTCTGCAATGTTGATTAGC
>NC_137825.1:9898082-9938082 GCF_963921795.1 Nannobrachium achirus | reverse complement strand
TCAGTCACACAGTCAGAGAAGAGCATTAGTTCTGCTTGGGCTTGAGAGTGAAAAGTGTAATAAAAAGCCATTTGTACGTTTAGAGGAATTAGCCGTGTACCTTGAGAGCTCGTAATGTTCATTTGATGGCTTTGTAAGATGGACAAGCAGCGAGTAGAAACCATACAGCTGCTGCTAATGGACTGAAAAGCTGCAGGAAATGAAAAGGAACTCCTCCTTCCACGAGAATACTGGCTATCATTAGACTTTATTTTAACATTTTGTCATCTGTCTGTGTCAGGGACGTGCTGGCCATTGGGAAAAGCGAGACAACTCCTGAACGGCCGGTTCATTCCCAGCCTGTCCAGGCCGGCCATTAGGAAAAATAAATAAATAAAATGTCGGCCTTCTTTCCATTTTGGGGGCTGTGCCTCGCGGTGCGAGGCGTTGTGTGCTTGTAGATCGGCTGTTTTCACTAGTTTAAATCATTTTTAAAATGATAAATACAAAACAAACGGTTTTGGACATACAAGGTTTCCACCCGACAACGACGAAGTATAACTCATGTACAATAATTGGCCCACTGGCTTATCACTTGTCATGATCTGAAATGGCAAATCTTTGAGTAGCAGCAGCGCTATAGAGAGAGATCTCTATAGCGCGCAATGAGGGCCTCTCCAACTCTTTTTCCCGGGCTGAATCAGGGGCCCAGCACGTCCCTGGTCTGTGTCCTGTTCAGTCTACACCGCAAGTTGGCAGTGTTGGAAAACGTACTCAAATGTTTTACTTAAAAGTAAAAGCATCAATACTGCAAACAATGTGGAAATACTCTGTTACGTGTAAAAGTACAAAGGTTTATTGGCATCAACATGTACTTAAAGTACCAAAAGTAAAAGTACTCATTATCCCATTTTTCCAATCTATAACAATCATTTGAAAATACCAGATCTACAAGCTCGCAATGCGTTGCATCGCGAAGTACAAAGTAACTAAAGTGTTCAAATAATTGTAGCAGGGTAAAAGTACAATATTTCCCTCTGAGATGTAATGGAGTAGAAGTAATTGGAAATACTCCAGTAAAATAAAAGCACCTCAAAACTGTACTTAAGCACAGTACTTAAGTAAATGTACTTAGTTACTTTCCACCACTGCACGTTGGTCTAAAAGATAAAGTGGAACTCTGGGAAAATACTTATAGTCTGAGTGTGAAAGGTCCCTGTTTAAATCTAACAGCCAATATATTTACGTGCATATTGTACATGTGAGTGTGTTATGCCGTATAAGAGGCGATAAAAGGAGATCTCACATAATTATGCATACTTAATTATATTCTGCCAGTACTAGTCTGCCACTAAGACATGAAATGTATGCAAATGTGACTCATCACGGAGAGTTATGATACTGTATTACAGTGGAGAGTTATGATATTACTACCGTATTTTCCGGACTATAAGGCGCACCGGACTATAAGGCGCACATAATAGACACTACCGTTGCGTTATGCATCCAACAGATGGAGCTGTGCTAAAGGGAATGTCAATGTCAATGAATGATCCATATATAAGGCGCACTGGACTATAAGGCGCACTGTCGTTTTTTGAGAAAATTACCGGTAAAGGCTTTTAAGTGCGCCTTATAGTCCGGAAAATACGGTAAATAGAATGTTTCAGTGAATTGCAAATGGCATTGCCATCCCTATAGCACCCATAATAACACCCTGGTCTGCCCTTGTTTGTTTCTACACCAAATATATTCACCAGAAATAACCGATCTACAAGCTTGTGACGCGAGTCTGCAGGACGCTATTGCTAGCAAACATTCTGCTCCAGTTCGCATAGGAAAAGCAGAAGACAGTACAGTTCAGATACAAGGTCTATTAATATAGGATTTAAACCCAAGAAAGCACTGTGGCTTGTTGTGAAGGGTTCTTTTGGGGGCGGAGGGGGCCCCAAAGTTGAGCTTAATCCTGTAATTGCTCAAACCGCCCGTTTCCTAATTGCTAAACCCGCCGCTGTTTCTACCGGACAGCAACAATTTACTGTATTGTGGTGAGATGCACATGACAGCCTAATTATAAAATATACAGTAAGTGACAGAGCGCTTTGTTTTTATTTTTAGAAACAACTTCACTGTACGTAAAGGAGCACTGCACCCAGTTTCCACCTACAGTATAAAGTATGTTCACATAATTGGTTCTCACTAAAAGCTCATTATAAGCTGCCACTGTTGCAGTCTATATTCCCTCTGTGGGCAATGGACAGTTCAAATACACTTTGAACACTGTGCTTTGAACGTACAATGGCTTCCATTTCAGTGCACTAACCAGGTAGAGGAAGGCTGTTCAATAGGTTCCATTCGTTTGGAATCCCCAACTGATGAAGTCATTGGAGTCAGCCAGGTTTGTGGACTGTCCACAGCCCTCCTCTGAGACACAGCGGGTTGAAAGATATGGTGCCATCTTATAATGACCATTAGTGAGGACCAATTGTATAAGGTTGAAAATGGTTGAAAAGTGAACCTATAAATAGTATATGGATAAAACAGCCTTTCTCTGTAATATGTGACTGCTCACAGTGTTTTGAGAGACAACGGCGATAATATTGTAAATCGCGATTTATTTTCTCACAATAATCGTGATATGAAATGTTCACATCGTCCCATCTATAGTATTAACATACTCAAACATAAAATACAAACATAAAAAAAAGCTTTAATCTCTAAGCTTTAAAGGACAACTTTAGTTTTTTACAACAAGGGTTCATATTTTAGATTGTAATTAAAGAATATAAAAGATGAGTGTTAAAATTATTTCATTTACTTCTTTCTATTGTTTTAGAGATTCTTATTTCAGTGGTTGGGGGCACGCGTACAAGTGGCTAAATATGTCATTTTACACAGAATAAGCCCATTCCAAAGATACAACGCAACCTTTCATGGTTGGATGTGACTTATGGGGGCTAGAAGTGTTACTGTAAATAGCAATAAAGAAACTGCCGGCTTGCTGTGTCTAAAAATACATATTTAGCCCCTTGTACACATGCCCCCATGCGTACGCATGCCTCACATTTTAGCACGGTAAACACGATAAAACAATAGAACGAAGCAAACTCCCTTGTGTGTCATACAGTATGGTTTCAAACTGTGCTGAATGATGACATTCTGAACAAATAGTTTTGGTTGTTTTTACACAGTGAAGTCCATGTATGCTGGAAGAAGATTGGGTTTGCGTAAGCTGTAGATATTTGATTTACACCAGAGGGAAAGCCGCTGTGTGAACCATAACTAATATCGCCTAAAAGTCATTTTTCAAATTAAACGTACCAGTGGGGGGTGGTGTTCCATTTTGTGTTCCGAACGACTGAATAACAAGATCTTATTGTCAGCGTTACTCATTTTGATGATTACCCTGCTGCTGAAATCCTAGCAGAGTTCAATCAGAGTTCAGTCCAGTAACAGGCACATATTATTCTTTTTTTTTTCTTTTTGGTAAAAAAATTGTTTAATAGTCCTTCTCACAGCTGGCCTGGGTTTCGCCCTCCACTCTGTCTCCTGCCTTCAACCGTGACTAAAATAATAAATGGATTAATTGGAACACGGGAGATTTATTCCCCCGTTTTATGAAAAGGAACATACAAGGTTTCCGCCCAACACCCGACAATAAATGGTAAATGGTGCATGTATACCATTTATAGTCAGATGTATTGCTTTACAGTGATTGTCCATTACATTCACTCATTCACACACACATTCATACACCGATGGCAGAGGAAACCATGCAAGCACAAGCGTAATTTGTATAGGGTTGATGGGTTTAATAAACCCAAGGGCCCCCCTACTGGTGACAGTATTATAAAATTCATAGGCTACCGCTATTATATCGCCGTTGTCGGGTGAAAACCTTTTATGTCCAAAACCGTTCATTTATCAGTTTAAAAATGATTTAAACTAAAGTAGTGAAAACAGCAGATCTACAAGCACACAACGCCTCGCAGGGCGAGGCGTTGTGTGCTTGTAGATCGGCTGTTTTCACTACTTTTGTGCAACGGCCTTGTCTGATGAAGCAGGGCTTTGTAAAGCATACACATTTGAAACTTGGAGATACGAGGTTTACACCCGACAACAACGATATGTATTTTGTCATTTCCAATATATTAAGGGTCTCTAATCTCCTAATCTATGGGCCCCCCCTCACAGCAGTACAGGGCCCTTTTGATCTGAAAACCCATGCAGAATAAGATCTAATTTCTTCCCTGCATGCAAGGCACCAACCTGCTCACCGGGAGCAACTAGGAGTTCAGAGTCTTGCTCAAGGACTCTTTGACAACAATTCTGGGGGAGCCTGGGATCTTAATCTGTCTAATTTACGCCTAATTCACTTGATCATGATACTACGGCGTCAGTCGAAAGTAGCAGATACAAGTTCAAAACCATACTGTAAATAAATATGGACGGTGGAAAGCCATTGGTTTCTATGCTGCGCAAATTAAGCTTTTTTGGCCGTTGTATGGGTGACACCATCTTTGTAGAAATCAACGTTCATTGGTAGAAATGATACCATCTCGAAGGCTATTGGCTGCCAACGGTCACGTGCAACCGCAGGGATACATGGGACATGGGAGGCTCTCTCCATTCCGACATGTCGCCACTCCGAAATTGTCTTCTTATTGTCGGAGTGGCGACACTCCCATAGGGGTTAGGTTTAGGGTTAGGGTTAGAGATAGGGTTAGTGTCGGAATGGAGACATGACGGAAAGGAGACATGACGGAGTGGAGAGATGCACCCATGGGACATTTGTCTTGAGCTTGCCGAAAATAAAGCACACGAAGAATCATCACAAGCCCCTCATAACATCAAATATAACATAAATTGGACCATATTTTCACTGATTGAAACGAGGCTTTAAACTAGCGATAGGAACCATAAAGTATTCATGTTTATTAAGGTAAGAAAATCAAATGTAAAAGTTCGGGAGAAATGGATGGAATCCTATGGAGAACATGTTGCTTCTGGTGCCAGAACAGCTCAACTATTAACTCATTCCCTGCCAGGCCCGATAGTCCCGAGATTATTCCAATGTCTTTCCCCGCCAGGCCCGATAGTCCCGAGAATTAAAAAAAAAAAAAAAAAAAACATTTAAAAAAAAAAAAAATGTTTTCAAAAAAAATTTTTGACCCCCAAAAATGGAGTAGGCATGATAGCAATCGCGAAATTGCATGTTTAACCCCCATAGCAACCCCATCTTTCAAGCATGGCAGCCATTTTGGCAGCCATCTTTGTTAAACATAGTGGCTGTTATCTCATGAATGCCTGAACGGATTTCCATTCGGATTTTTTTGTTTGAAAGCTGTGAGCAATGTGGACACACGTGGTGCATTATCTAGGCATGGGTGTGCATGATCCGTGCACACCCAATTACATGGAAGTCTATGGAGACGAATGGCAGGTGGGAGTACGGAGGTATGTTAAAATGGCGGTCAATGTGTTAATAGCGGCCAATCATAGGAACTTTTAGTTCCGCGTGGCTTCATTTTAAATCGGGACAACTTCAATACACCCCTGTTCAAAACGCGGCGCAAAGTGAGGGGTTTCTAGCTTGTAGATCTGCTACCTTGAATTTGAATAACAGTTTGGCATCATGAGGTTTCTGCCCGACAGCGACGATTTGTCATCTAGCAGACGCTGTGTTTTGGAAAAAAATCAATCATTTGTTCTTTAAGTAAGCAGTAAGAGCCAGACATGCTGTAGCCTTTACTGTAACTGTCTGGGTCTTTTTTACCTCCCTTTCAGGGACGTGCTGGCCATTGGGAAAAGCGGGACAACTCCCGAACGGCCGGTTCATTCCCGGCTGGTCCAGGCCGGCCATTAGGAAAAAGTTAAAACTAAAATGTCGGCCTTCGTTCCATTTTGGGGGCCTTTATACATTTTTTCGCAAAGCAAAGCCCTGCTTCATCATACAAGGCCGTCGCACAAAAGTAGTGAAAACAGCAGATCTACAAGCACACAACGCCTCGCGGTGCGAGGCGTTGTGTGCTTGTAGATCGGCTGTTTTCACTAGTTTAAATAATTTTTAAAATGATAAATACAAAACAAACGGTTTTGGACATATAATGTTTCCACCCGACAACGACGAAATATAAAAAAAGAAAAATGAGGGCCTCTCCAACTCTTTTTCCGGGGCTGAATCAGGGGCCCAGCACGTCCCTGCTCCCTTTCACTAACATCAGCCTCAAACCTGTAATCAACACTTCACATAACAGCCACTCTGCTGCAGAGAAATTGCCTGGCAGCCCATCTAGGTTTAGCCTCGCTTAGCGCAGCCTTTCTGTTTCATCATTACTCTCTAGGTTAGAGCATGCAGCCAGGGGCGTCACAAGGGGTAGGAAAGTGGGACTGAGTTACTGGGGCCCAAGGTGGAGGGGCCCTAATAACTTTATCTATTGAAAAATAGCAGATATACAAGCTCACAGCGCAGCACCGAGTGCCGCGCTGCGAGCTTGTAGATCTGCTATTTTTGAAAAGTTTTTAAAATGTGTGAAAATCTTTGAATCTATGTATTTTTTAAGCGAACATTTCTAACTAAAATTTCGCTTCTGGGGGTCCCTGGAACGAAATATTTTGAGACTGGGGTCCGTGGCCAAATACATATCATCTTGGGGGTCCTTGGCATAGGTTTCTTGCACACATTTCCTGATTTTTCAAAAATAGCAGATCTACAAGCTTGCAGCGCGGCACTCGGTGCCGCGCTGTGAGCTTGTATATCTGCTATTTTTCAATAGTTAACATTTATGGGGGGCCCGCAGTGAATCCTTGTACCCAGGGCCCAGAATTTGGTGTGACGCCCCTGCATGCAGTAGAACTCCTGTGTACAGTTCGAAGATCCCCAACTAATTATAGCCCTGAGCTCTGATTCACACGTTGCTAGAAACCTTCAGGCGCCGAAGATGACACAACATTACAGCGTTTCCTGCTGTCACCGTGATAATAATAATAATAACAATAATAATAATAGTAACTATAAGACTCAAAGCACAGCGTCGACCTTTTGAAGTGGATATACGTTGATTCCATCAATGTCTTGCCAGTCGCTACGAGTTGGACTAAAAGATGCATACTGTGCCAAACGAATTTTCCAAAAGCAAAACTATGCCGCATCAAGGGGTTTATTTGGTATAGGCCCTCAAATTATGTCCTAGAGCTAGGGTGACCAGACGTCCCGGTTTGGCCGGGACTGTCCCGTTTTCAAGCTGCGTGTCCCGCTGTCCCGACAAATATCTCTAAAACACTATGTCCCGGTTTTCAACATTCACAACAAAATTGTCCTGGTTTTCGCCAGAATTTTAAAAAATAGTCGCTGTTTTCAGTGGTTGCATAGACATTTATCATGTTCTTTTCACGTAAACATGCTCACCTAAACAAACAGAAAACATGAACAAATTCATTGCGTGTCTGAATTCAGCGCTGAGGCTGTTTGTCAATCACTCACTGCCTGTATGCAACCCTGCGGTGTGTATGTGCATGTGCACAAACGTTAGAGAATGGGGTCCCGGTTTTAGGCAGCAGTGGTTCTCGTCCCGGTTTGAGCGGCTGAAAATATGGTCATGCTACCTTGAGCACAAGGGAATTATTTTGGGTTAAAACTTCGGTTTGAGCTTTCCGGCCAAATTCTAGTCCTTTGAGGAGTACCGACCTGCTCCCTCATGATCGGTCCAGTGAGGCTGGCCTCCTCGAGGTCCCCAGGGCCAAGCGGCCAACCTGGGGCGACAGGGCCTTCTCTGTGGCCGCCCCCACCCTCTGGAACCAACTCCCCAAACGCATCAGAGACTCCATTGCCACCTTTAAAACCGCCTGAGCTAAATGATACATAGTTAGGAACCAAATGGACCCTTAACTCCCTTAATTCATATTAATATTTTTTCAGGGGAAAAAAGTCCGGGAAGACTTTCCAAAACGTGGAGATTTTCTGACGTGGGAAGGAGACAGGAGTACGTATTGGCATTAACATCTCACCTTTTTTATCACGTTTTAATTAGGAACATACCAGGGATTTTATAGGGACGATGATGCCACGTAGGTTAAAGTGATTAATGAGGCTTGGTGCCATTAGTTGCTCTCTGTTGGCGCAGCGCTGGCAGCACGCTTTGACTAACGCTAAGTGAGCTGCTAAGCTAAATGGCAAGGCTGTGTCACTCAGCCAACGGCAACAGCGTTCAGACGCTTAGCTAAATAACCAAAGCGATCAATAAACAACCAAGAGACTCACTCACTGCAGAGTAGATCAGTCTCGTTACTCTGTTGCTGTTAACAAACCAATATGAATGGTAGTACATTATGGTAGATGCAGAGTGTCCGCCCTGAGACTGGGAGGTCGGGGTTCGATCCCCGGCTGGGTCATACCAAAGAATCTGGGACCCAGTGCCTCCCTGCTTGGCACTCAGCATCGAGGGTTGGATTGGAGGTAAAGGGTTGTCCATACTGTCTCTGAACACCAAACCTTTCATCAGAAACTCTAATTCGGGGTAATGCTTTTCAGAAGATGCAAGATGACATAATTTTAGTTGAACCGGACCTTTCCGACAAAAGGTTTGGTGGTCTGAGACAGTATGGACAGCCCTTAAGTACCTGCATCATACTAGCATCATGTCCACGGGGTGTACTTGTACATCATGCTTCCTCACGCTACAGAAACTGCCCTATGGGCCTCATGGCTCGTCTATATAGGCCTATACATGTATATCGTCGTTGTCGGGCGGAAACCTTGTATCTCCAAGTTTCAAATTTGAAACTTGGAGATAAGTTGGAGATAATGTTCATTTTTTTTCGCAAAGTAACCCTCATCATACAAGGCCGTTGCACAAAAGTAGTGAAA
Source organism: Nannobrachium achirus (assembly GCF_963921795.1). Classification (NCBI taxonomy): domain Eukaryota; kingdom Metazoa; phylum Chordata; class Actinopteri; order Myctophiformes; family Myctophidae; genus Nannobrachium; species Nannobrachium achirus. The sequence continues at coordinate 9,929,237 of NC_137825.1, read as the reverse complement.
ACAGCAAGTCTACAAGCACACAACGCCTCGCGATGCGAGGCTTTGTATGCTTGTAGATCGGCTGTTTTCACTAGTTTAAATCATTTTTAAAATGTTAAATGAAAAATGAACGGTTTTGTTCACCCGACAATGACGATATATATATATATATATATATATATGTTGGCCTATATTTTCTTATTTGGACTCCTATTCTTGTTTAAAATGTAACTGCAATGGGTAGCTTGCACTGTGAGCTACCCACTGTTTACACCTGACAAGTGAAAATAAAGTGAAGTTGAGTAGAGTTAACAGATCATTTTGTGGTGGTGAACTGACCTAAATGACCTCAGAAGCAACGTTGCCAGTGTGCAGGATACCGGTAAGTTAGAAAGGATTCTGGATCTTCAAAAGCCTCTTTGATGGTTCATACTTGGACTAACAAAGCAAATGTCCAATAAACTCCAGCTTAGCCTATTCATAATTCATAGGTAGCCTATTAACTAAAAACCAGAAAGCTTTGAACACATCACATGCCGTTTCAATTTCTCTTCACCGAGTCCCAGTGAAACAAAGGATTGATTTTAAAAGTGCTTCTCGATGTTTTTAAATCTATAAATGGCTTTGTCCTTCTTACATTATTGATATGCTTACAAAAACACCCCCAAACACATGCCTTAGATCAATGGTTCTCAATGTGAGGCCCGGGGACCTCCAGGGGTCCCCAGCGAAATGCGTTAATATAGCATCGCGATCATTTTAACCATATTTTATATAATGGTGATTCAAAAAAGAGCAGAACTACACTCTCAAACTTCACTTTCTCCCCACCGTAAAGCGAGTGCATTAATCTGGCCATGCCATCTGCTATTTTCACTAGTTTGGGTCCCCGGCAAACGTAATCTCTCTTTAATAATACATCAGACTTATATAGCGCTTTTCTAGGTACTCAAAGTCGCAAAGGGTGTCGACCTGAAAAAGTTTGGGAACCTCTGAGTTAGATCATCAGATAATGGTCTCCCTCATTAAACCTAGAATACATTCTAAATCACACTATGGCCCTTCGGTCATTATGGTCCCACTCTCTGCAATTCTCTGGTAAAAACAGAAATATATATCTCTTTTCACAAGCTTTTAGTTAAGCTTTGGCAACGTGTGATCTTTGCCTCTTTCCTGCATATCATTTGTAAGCACATTGAGTCGTATGAAACTTGTTATATAAATAAACTCTGACTTGTCCTGGCTTGCCTTGGCTATAATGACTGCGGTGCTTGAAGCTAATGACTTGTGATGGTGAGTGATCACATTTAGAGCTTGTCCCCAGACGAGCTCCCAGCAACTTGTCTGATCTTTTAATAACTTGTGAATGTGTTTGTGACCTGAGGTGCTGGAAACAGAGAAAGTCTCTTCTGGTTGTCTGCGGCTGGCTTTTAAAAGACTTTTAAGGACTCACTTTTTTAGCACTTTGACGAATCATTCTGTTATATATAGTGTTGAATTGCTCACGTTTTACCAGTGCTTTATTGTATTGTGTTTACTATGTAAAGTGTATTATTATTATCATCATCATCATTATTATTAGGCCTATTAGCCCTATTCACGGCCAACTCAGCAAATTTCTCAGCAACTTCCTGGTGTGACGTCAATTTAGAAGGGGAAATGAATACAGAAATAGCTGGACTTAAAGCCAATAAATAATTATTTCGAACGGTAAAGTAAATTATAATGCTTTGTGCCTTTTACTATCTTGTGTTCTTGTTCATGCTAGCCGTATTTTATACTGTACTATTCGGAAATTGCATTACATTTGCGATTTCTGTGTTAACTCTATGGGCTTTTAGCAGGGTTTTACCCCTTCAAAACGTGACTTCAGCACCGGGGGGATGCTGAGTGGGCGGGTTGTGAATAGGGCTTATTATTATGCCCCCAAATTTGAGAGGCAAATATGGGGCCTATTGTCACCAGAGGTATTTCTATGAATCCATCCTTTCGATATCCAGATTCCAGAAGTGCAGACATGCTACAGTTTGTTCTCTCATGACAGATGTCGAGTGGGACCTGTGTTGCCCCTTTTGCATTGAAATGCGACACTCTTATGTCAGACCTATGTTACGTATGAAGTAGTAGAAATATGGAGATATACGATTTCTGTCATACCGCAAATATGGTAGATACTGTTCCTACACCCACGAGGGCCATGAACTACAACAACACAATGTATATTTGTATATGATTGTTCTATGAGTCTACATAGCTACAGATACTGTAGTATACTCATATAGTGTTTTGAACAGAATTAAGGACTTGTGTTGTTGTTGTTTTAATACTGTAGCGCTTCGGAAGCTATACAGATGCACCATTTACATTGCAGTAGTGACACTTCTACTTGAGTACAAAATGTGAGTAGCCTACTTCTTCCACCATTCTTTTTACAAATGTGAGCTGTCTAAGGAAGCAGAAAAGGGGGATATGGGGGGGGGGGGGGGGGGGTTCCTATATATAAAAGAACCATTGCCTTTATTCAACTTCAAACAACCGTATAATATTCCCACCAGGGGCAATTAGTTTCCAGCAGCTTGTACCACTGCAGAAATGTACGCTTAATGGCAGCCATTTAGAATGGATGTTCACACAGGTAATTTACATACGCACTTACTTCTCCCACTTCTGTTTTGCCAGGACCTCCGTGCAGTTAGTTGCACGTGCACTGCCACCAACTACGTGTTCTGTCTGATCTTTTCCAAAAAACGTCTGCCTCTACATATAGGCTGCTATAGAAGCTATGCCATGGTGTCTGTGTTTAGTGTAGTGCAGACACCAGGGTCTATACGTTTCTCAAGGGAAGAGTAGGGGAGACCAAACACCTCCAAAGCACTGCAGACGTACTGTAGGCCTAGACATTATACAGTTTTAAAATGCTCTACCATACAGACTGGTTCAAATAACAACTTTTCAGGATTCAAATGTACTGTAACATAAGCAAAAACAGCCGATCTTCAAGCTCAAAGCTTGATGTGTCGTGACATGTTTTGACCTTGTAGATTTTGAGCTTGTAGACTATGTCTGTGCGACACTGTAGTATGACAAACTAAGGCAATAAACGCTATGTTCGAACTGGTGTGTGAGTTCTGAACAAAAGCCCACGCCCAGTCAGTAATCTGCCCAGCAACACTGCAGCTCGCAGTGTAGTGTGATGGTGTGACAGGGTGAGTAGATCTCTAGCAGTGTGACAGAGTGAGTAGATCTCTAGCAGTGTGACAGAGTGAGTAGATCTCTAGCAGTGTGACAGAGTGAGTAGATCTCTAGCAGTGTGACAGAGTGAGTAGATCTCTAGCAGTGTGACAGAGTGAGTAGATCTCTAGCAGTGTGACAGGGTGAGTAAATAGATCACTACAGCTGACAGGGTGAGTAGATCAGTTTGTGGTTGAAGTTCAGAGCAGTGGATCTCCAGGTCAAGGGCCGTGCACCAGACATCCGTTCTAAAGACCCAAGGGAAAGTTTGGCCAGCTGGCATCGCCCAGAGAAAGACACACTGCTCCGCCTGATATGCAGGATGCACACTGCCATCTCAGGAGTGAGAGAAACATTCACTTAGCTTACTGTACAAATATGTTAATCAGGGATTAATAAGAGAGGGAGCGGCAGAGAGAGAGAGAGAAAGACAGAGACAGGGACAGAGACAAAAGGAGTTTTGTCCCCTCAGCCATTGCCGCACTTAACAATCTGCTAAACAATCGCCCCCGTCGCTAAGAGGGTCTTTTCTGTGTACAGTGGGGTACAGATGACTTGTCTATGTGATATGTTGTGTTGTCTTTTTGGCTATGTGTTTCTTGTTTGAACAGACTGTGAAGACAAATTTCCCTTTGGGGACAATAAAGATTATTATTATTAGAGACAGAGACAGAGGTAAAAGAAAGCCTGAAGTGGAACAGTTTCACTGTGCCTGTACTGCAGCACTATAGCACATCCACCTGCTATAATAAGCACTGAAGTTCATGACACCATCTAGTGCACGGAGGGTGAAATTGCATGACCTCTGTCTGTGGTTTCCTGCACCACTGACTGACTATACACACTGCAGATAGATGGATGACAGAGAGACACAGAGAGAGAGAGAGAGAGAGAGAGAGAGAGAGAGAGAGAGAGAGAGAGAGAGAGAGCAGACAGATGAATGAGAGAGAGAGGGGCAGAGGAGGACAGAGACAGTGCTTTGAAGAATGGAGAGACTGTGTTGTTTGTTTGGGAAACCAAAACCAAAGAGGGTTCATGGATGCCACCGGGCTCACGGATCAGAGGTGTAGCAGCAAGCAAGGAAACACAGAGACACACGCCGCACGCACGCACACACGCACACACGCACACACATTCCATTCAAGCGCGCACGCACGCACACACACACACACACACACACACACACGCTGGCTGGCTGGCTCACCTGCAGTGCCGGTGCACGCCAGCCACAGTCTGGATGATGGAGCACTCGCCCTCGTTGAGGCAGAAGGCCAGGTCCTTGTCCTCCACGCAGGGCTTGAACACCTCGGAGCGCAGGCTGGGGGACGTGGGGGCCGCCGCTGTGGACAGACAGACAGACAGAAGAGAGGACAGAGAGAGAACCATGTTAGTGCTGCTATAGACACACACACACACAGAGAGGGCAATTCTTTCAACATTAGATGCTGCATTCAAGTTCAGGAGGGTTTGGACAAGGCAGTTCTCTTGAATGCTGCCTTCGGGTATGGCATGGAAAGAGGGGGCATTTGCATTTCTTTCACCATAGTAAAAACTGCATTCATGGTCTGGAGAGGGCACTTTTTACAGACGGATAAAAGGGCAGGGGCTCAAGCCCCCTTTGATGACTATGTGTGCACGTTCCTGCACACACACACACACACACACACACACACACACACACACACACACACACACACACACACACACACACACACACACACACACACACACACACACACACACACACACACACACACACACACACACACACACACACACACACAGGTTAGTGCTGCTGCAATGCAACAAATACACACAACACATTCTGACCCGGTTATCATAGTTCTGTGCTGCAGTGAAGCAAATAACATGACTCATCCTGGCTGTAGGGTTGGGTTGGGATCCTGGAAACCGGAAGAGTGTGGGGGGAACCGTCACATTTGGAAGTGTTTCTGGAGACGGTTTATCTCAGAGCTGTTTATGTTGACTTCACGCGTACAAATAGAACCTTTCCATTTGTACACTGTCAGAGTTACAGACCTGTAAGGGTCCGTTTGGAGGAACTACTACTGCCCAGAAATAAATATGCATTCTGACCAGGTTACTTTCAAAAGTGCATTTGATATGACTGAGCTACTCATGTGTTCTTTGTGACAGGAGGTGGAGCTGAGGATTCTACGAGTGACAAGGAGAGACCAGAACAGCAATGACTATAGGCTACATGTAGAGGATCAGTCCAGGCCAGAAGGTTTCGGGGGAAGAAGCAAGAGTGGGTTGAGATGGTTTGGACGTGTGCCGGTGTTGATTTCGTCGACTAAAACTATAACGAAAAATGTGTGTCGACTGTGTTTTTTTCACTGACGAAAACTAAATAAAAACTAAATAAAAACTAAGCTGTGATGACTAAAACTAAGACTAACTATATTGACGATTTCGTCAACAAAATAAAAACTAGACTAAAATGTTAGGGAGGGACTAGTGGAGAAGAAAGTAATTTTATGTTTGGTTGCTCTCAGGTGTTGCTTGCTGAAAATAGCAGATCTACAAGCTCGGAGCTTGTAGATCGGCTATTTTCAGCATGCAACCAAGTGTAAAATCAATCATTACGATGCCATCAAGGCCTGCCAAAAAAAATTTTAGTTGACTAAATCAACTGTAGATTTAGTCAACTAAAATCTCATGATATTTAGTCGACTAAAATTAGACTAAAACTAAAAAAATTCAGGAGACTAAATTATGACTAAAACTAAATGAGATTGTATTCAAAAGACTATGACTAAAACTAAATCAGAATTTGCTGTTAAAAACAACACTGACGTGTGCAGAGAAGGGCTACATCAGGAGAATTAAGGTACGCTGAAGATGGAGCTGCCAGTCAAGAGGAGATGAGGAACCCGATGCACTATAACTGCCTTGTTTGGCTGCTCCAAAAGCTACTCTCTCTCTCTGCCGTTCTCTGTCCAACAGGCTCTCATGCTCTACACTTGTAGCAAAGAGAATCGTTTCTCTTTCCTTGTTTTCACTAGATGGTTTAATGTGTTTGTATCACTGATACGTCTGCAGAGGCACTGTAGCAACAAACAGAACACTTAAACAACAGTCTAGTATCTGGGGTAATCTTGACTCTGCTGTGAGACTGCTCTGCTTGGTAGGTAAATAGTACATTTATATAGCGCCTTTAATTCAAGGCCCTTTACAATGATTGTGCATTACATTCACACATTCATACACAGATGGCGGAGGAAACCATGCAAGGCAACTAGGGGTTCAGTGTCTTGCTCAAGGACACTTCGACACTCAGGGGGAGGCCGGGATCGAACTGGGAATCTTCCCATGCCCAAGCGGCCACTCTCTACCTCCTGAGCCACTGCCGGTGCCGCCCCTCGTTTGCCGCTTTGTACCGGCCTAAATGTTAATGTGTCCAACTGTTGTACTGTAGCCTGGAATCAGACAAGTCCGCCGGGGGAAAATAGATTTGCCCGTGGCGGATTTGGGTCTGGCTCAATTATGAATCCATTTCATCACCCTGAAGAGTTGGTTTGGGGAATCAGGGCTCAGTATTGGTCTGGTCTAAGAAAAAGAAAAAAGTATCAGACTCATATCCACCCAGTGATATTCTGGCTATGCAATGCTATACTGTGGTTGACTAAAGCCGCCATGATTCTTTACTCACTTGTATTATGCATTATAGTCAGGTGTTTGTTTGTTTTATTGTTATATCTTCTTGGTGTATCTGTACTGTTATGTCCTATTAAAAACAAACAAAACATTAAAAATCACACCTAATGTGAAGTGAGCGGTGGTCGTGCTTGCATAACGTCTTCAATTGGTAATTGGTGATGTGAGGCTACACACACACACACACACACACACACATTGCTATGGCAAAACGCTGAGGAAAAAGACTAGGATATAGGTCTAGGATGTAATCGCCGATTACTAATCGGTGATGTAATACAGGCTACACACACACACACACATTGCAAAACGCTGAGGAAAAGGTGGCTACAGACACACGCACAGCCACTCTATGGAGCGGTTTACCACCGCTCAAAAATGTATATAAAGAGAGGAGAAGAGGAAGGCCAAAGTGTAGGTTTAACCCATTTAGGCCTAGAATTATTGAATGCTTTAACCAGTGAAAAATAGCAGATATACAAGCTCACAGCGCGGCACCGAGTGCCGCGTTGCGAGCTTGTAGATCTGCTATTTTTGAAAAAGTCGTGAAAATGTGGGCAAATCTTTGAATATGGGTGGGTGACGTGACGTAACGTTTTCGCTGTCCTCGGTGTCAAACATGTATAAATAAAAAATATATTTGTCAAAAACCTTCTGAATATTGTGCAGGACATTAAGCTTTATGTGAACTTACTCAAGATTAAAACATTTCATTCCTCATTTCTTCAGAATCTTCAACCAAACATGGCAAAACTCATATGGTGTGACTGTCCTGACCTTGTTTCTCAAAGTGGGAACTTGAATAAAACTAAGAAAAAGAATTGCTAAAAATCATTTGAAAATGAATTTAGGCTAAAAAAAATGTCTATTTTGAGCCTATATCTTTTCAAAGTCAAAGCATAATGTTTTCAGTCATTTCTGATCAAAAACATTTTGTCCCCCAACCCAAAATCATTTGGTGTGACACTAGTTTGGAAAAATTAAACGGGCAATTATTTGGACACCTATTGGCTAGAGAGGTCCTTCTTCTGTAAGGCTATTCAGCACTCCCAGCACAACTGCAAGACAGGTGTCTGAGGTGAGTTATGATTTTAACATTTTCATGAAATGCCATCTTGTTGAAACGTTGACAAACTCACCATTCTGGATGTCTTTTGGTGTGACACCTTTTCTTTAAAAAAAGCTTAAGTTATTTGAAGTTTTGGTCATATTTCCATGTAGATCTAGGCTGCTTTGTTATAGCTAGCATGCTGTTAGCATGCTAATGTGTACATAGTAGCCTCAAGGTAAACCTAAATGGAGAAAACAGTAATATGGTGTGACACTTAATCATATGGTGTGACATGTCTGCTTGTCACACCATATGACTTGACTGTCACACCATATGATTTATATTGTATTTAACTACAGATATAACAACAAATAACAAAGTTCCATGTTTCTTTTGTACATTTAAACATTTGTTTTAAACATTTTTACATAAAATGTAATTTAGCTTCATTCAGTGATACTTTCAAATTCATCAGACAGAGCAGAAACCCCTTCACAGAAACCTTAACATATTGTTTCAATCTAAACAATATTTTCTCTTTGTCTTAAACTATACATTCCATTTTCTTTTGTCAGCTGGAAAATGACAAGTGCTGAGAGAACGAGAAAGTACAGGGAGAAACTAAACAATGACCCAGCAAGGAGAGAGGAGCCAAAGGGGCGAGACTGCATTTTCTACGAAGAGCAGGAGGTTGTCTGTGGCATAGCAGAACCGCAACAAGGCAGCCGGTTTGCTACCCTCACCAAATACGACTGGCTGATGTACAATACAGTCTAAATGTATAATCTAATCTGATCTAATACTTTTGTACTTTCACTCACTGGACTGGACAGTGGACAGTGTTAAGGTAGGACCCGAGACAAAACTAGCGAAAATAGCTGATCTACAAGCTCTCAACACGTTGTGCTGCGAGAGCTTGTAGATCAGCTATTTTCAGAGTTGCGCAACCCAGCACTCTTTAGCTAGTGGAGATGTGGTGTAATGTCATGATTCCTAATTACATTTGTTCAACACAAAATGCTGTGTTCAAGTTCAGGAGACTTCGGAAAAAAGCAATTTACCTGAATGCTGAGTTCTGTTTCCACTAATTGGTGTTAATAAAATGTTGCCTTCAATGCCTTGGCTCCAAGTGTGGCTATGCGCCTTATGTAAGCAATTTACCCCGAGTGAGAGGACATTATGCTCTGATAATGTCCTGTGTTAGGGTGTTATCGGACGAGGCGAAGCCGAGTCCGATAACACCCTAACACAGGACATTATCAGAGCATAATGTCCGACCCCGAGTGGTAAATAGCTTTTCTACCACTTTTTCCCTTATACATGAAAGAAAACACATAGTTGTAACTTGCAAGGATCTTAAGTTACAATCATTATTGCCTATAAAACTTCCGCGAGACAGCAGATAGTTCCACCAACAACATCTTCTACTCACCAACAGATGGCGCCAACTCCATACTAATCCATGCGTCTAGCTTACAGCTAAGCTAACCGTTCCGGCCGTAAATAGAGGCTGTTCGCTTCCAGAAAGGCATAGGTTCAGAGAAAAGGGGCTTTAAAGTTGGCGGATTGCATTGGATCCAAATAAATCGGCGACGATAGTACGCACGTTAGTAAACATAGGACCGCTGCGACCTTCATTTGTTGGTTGGGGGAAAGGTGTTCCGACTACCTCCTAAGTCCCCGGATGTACACTGAGGCGCATTGATCTCCTCACACAACTTTGCGGCAGTTGTCCTCTCATAACCTCCGGAATTTAGCCAATCAGAATCAGGTATTTGAACACGTGACTCGAAAAAGTGGTAGAATGTCCCTTTAGGATCCTTCTGCCGTGGGCCGGCAGAAGACTTAGGTGTGCGTAGCATTCCTGTGCACATCCTCATCATCCATCTACTACTACAATTCTTTCTTATCCCATGTTAAAGCCCTACAATAATATCCTGTTCAGAAATATTAAGGCCATGTTATCCTGGGTAATTGTTTAATCAATCAGTAAAGTTCAGTACTCACTAATAGGTAGGTTAAAACACAGTTTGCTTTGACACATGAAGATATGATCATACGGTGTGACACTAAATCATTTGGTGTGACATTCCAAATAGTGAGAAATCATACCTTTATTAATGATTAAACCAAAAAAATGTTTATGGATTACATAGAGAATATTATCAGGAAGAGTCACAAATATTTGTGTAATTTTAGAGAAAGTTTTGACAGAATACATTTAAAATATGTTGTAAGATCATGAACATGGGCCTCACACAGAGTGTCGATTATGAAAAAAATATACAGATATAATTAATTTTCAAAAAACTATAGTGGATCACTGGTTAGTTATGATAAAGGACTTTGATAAAGTGAGTAACTTAAGAAAGATGTACTCCATTTTCATTTTATGAACAATTATTTTCATGTCACACCATATGACGATTTTAGGCACAAGTACAACAAACTGCTGAATAAAGTCTGATTCCAATAAAATATCTAAAAACAAAATGTATTTCCATAAGGTTGAGAGTGAGTAGAACAAAAGTAAATAACTTTTATGCCTGCAATTTAAAGTTTTTTTTAAAAACACATTTTTTGGGGCGTCACGTCACTGACCCATATATGTATTTTCAAAGCGAACGCTTGTAACTCAAATTTTGCTTCTGGGTGGTCCCTGGAACTAGATATTTTGAAATGGGGGTCCGTGGCCAAATAAATATCATTTTGGGGGGGCTTCACATGAAAAGGTTTGAGAACCACTGCCATAGTAGTCTCTCAAGAACAGACTAACTGAGCTCCAGTTGAAGTGAAAAGGACCCTTTCTTTGACGATGGCTGGCCAGACTGCTGACATAGAAACATAGGGTTTTTAAAAAAAACCTTAGGATTCAAAAGACACTTATAGAATCGGGTCACGATTTTTCAAAAATAGCAGATCTACAAGCTCGCAGCGCGGCACTCGGTGCCGCGCTGTGAGCTTGTAGATCTGCTATTTTTCATTAGTTAAAGCATAAAATAATGATACACAACATGTGTACCCGTTCTAAATGGTTTAATGGACGCGGCGAGAGAGGGACATGCAGGTGACTGGAGCGACAGAGGACGACTTGGAGAACAGAAGCAGATGGAAACAGATGATCTGCTCCGGCCGGAAGGAGGAGAAGATGTGTTCTGTGAAGCGAGACGCAGCAGCAGCAGCACTGAGAGGCTCTCAGGCATCAGTCAGCCTATAGCAAGTTGACAGAAGCCATCGCTCAAAGCCTGCTAAAAATAGATGCTTGATGTTTCCCCCCCCCCAACTTCATTAACTTTGAATGATGTTGCTCCATTACGGAAAGAGGGCTGTGCACCATTTCTAATGCAGCCTCATTGTAACTAGAATGATTTAATCATAACAATTATCATTGAATAATGTCACACATGACTTTTATTGCGTTTTAAAGAGAGTGCTTTTTGTAATTATATAACGATTTGCTATACTAGGCCTCCCCTTATTGCGGCGCGTGAAATGACTTCTTGGTGATTGTTAAGGGCTCCTAGAACTGTCTGTGACACGCCGTGCGTTGGAGCCAGTGTCTGAACGACCTTCATTGAACTGCTGGTCATTACGTGCCATTAAACATCCTTTGTTGAAACAACTGTAATAATTATCTGATGCAGCTAATGGGCGTTTAAAGGATTCATAAGTACCGCTGTTGATTACAGCCTGACAATAGGATATATCGTTTTTTTTAGGTTAACCAATTGAACCCTAGCATCCCTATTGTGAGGAGAAAGAGGTTTGGTGTAGTAGAGGGGAAAGACCAGACTAATTACAGAGAGGTCAAAGCTTACTAATTATTGAGAGGTTAATGTCTGAAAATAGACATTAACATGAATCGAACATGTTAACGCTGTCAAATAAGTCTATGAAACTATCTATGAAAATCTATATGAAAGTTTAATCTGCTCCACAATTGTATATGGGTCCCTGCCTCACCTAGTTTATACTGTATGATGTATTATGTATGATCAAGGGACCCCCAGGGGTCCTTGAGGGAGTTCCATACATGACACACAGCCAGTTTGTGTTGTTTGCTACGGTTCATTAACATGCACAAGTTGTTTAAGTTGTAACTACTGTAGAAAAAGTGCTCCTCGTAGCACAGGTCTCCGCCAGGTCAGGTAGGTTATAACAAGCCAATGTGAAAAGGGTGTCATTTCTTCCTTGGCCTGTTGGGAATGTGCGTTCACAATTTCACAGGAAATCACGTGCTGCATTCAAGATTTGAGGCAAACTTTGGAAGCCAATCTTAGCCAATCAGGATGGAATATGAAAAACCGGTCAGATCCATGTTGATCACATGGCTATGGACAAAATGTGTTATTGGTTTGGTCCACATCATGTTGTGTTAAACATTAATTTCAGTGGAGTTATGTTCTGTTGACCAAAAACAAACCTTTGAGATTGAAAACACTGAGCGACGCAACGAAGGGCAATTTGTGGGAAGACATGCTAATGTTATCGAAGCCTAGCTTAGCTTAGCCTAGTTAGCAATAGAGTGCTACTTAGCTGTAGCTGCTACACAAGCTTGGCTAGCGGTGGATGATTCCTACCGAATGAAAACCGGAACGTAGAAAAGAAGAAACGTTGCAGAACCTGTTAACGAATCCTACGCCTTAGGTTAACTCTGAGACGATTATATCTTAACTTGAAGAAGGTCGTTTGGAGCAAGAGAGTGTACGTAGTCTGAGGAGAGCAAAAGACGTAAAAAGAAGAAGTGACTTGTGAAGTCAGCGTTTTTAAAGGCGCCGCTTAAGGCGGGCATTGTAACATGTTTGACATGCCCTTCGGCCAAAGGTACCGTCCTCTGGGAGGAAACAAGTGTAACGTTTTCTGTATTTTGGTCGAGCAAAGCGTCTCCCAAGGGAAGGAGTACGACTGGAAGAGTGTCATTATACAAGCGTTGCCCTATACTACTATACCTCAGTCACAGGGTCCCAGATATACAGCAGAAACAAAGTAGGGTCCCTGGGCTATTAATGCATGTCAAACTGTGAATCCTTCAAATTAAAAAAAGGCAGAGAATCACCGCTATACGGATCAGCCCTGGGCATTAACACTGCATACATGAGTTCAACGGAACAAGCACCATGCCGTGTCCATGGCAACAGTGTGAGCCACTAGACACGTCAGGAGAGGCTCACAGCTCAGCGCTGCCAGCCAAATTACTTACTTTATCAATGAGCCAAAGATTTGGTCTCGCAGGGCCTGTCCTATGCACAATATAAATGAGGCTTAACCCAATAAGACCTACGTTCTAAATCATGTCAAGGACCACTATAATTATATATATTTGACCACAGACCCCCATCTCAAAATACTTTTGTTCCAGGGAATCGACCCCCCCAGAAGCAAAGGGGGAAATCTCGCACTTTTCGAATGTCATTTCGACAAAGGAGCGTCGGGAGGGTTAACGACTCACCCCACGGAGGTTAGGTTTAGGGTAAGGGTTAGAGTTGGGTGTCGAACAGATGACACGTAGTAACAGCGAAACGTTTCCGAAGAAAGATTTGAGTTAAAAATGTTCGCTTTAAAAGAATACATAATCCAAGATTTGCACACAATGTTGACGTTTTTTTCAAAAATAGCAGATCTACAAGCTCAAAAGAATATATAATCAAAGATTTGCACAAAATGTTCAAGTTGTTTTTCAAAAATAGCAGATCTACCGGGAAATAGCAGAAAGACCGGGAGCGATCTGTGTCACGTAACCACTTTAAACATTTGGCTTTGGCTATTCAAAAATAGCAGATATACAAGCTCATAGCGCGGCACAGAGTGCCACGCTATGAGCTTGTATATCTGCTATTTTTGAATAGCCAAAGCCAAATGTTTAAAGTGGTTACGTGACACAGATCGCTCCCGGTCTTTACGACTTAACTCCTCTTCAGAAGCCAGCATTGACCAACATGTGAACAACAGACAGACAGACAATGCAGGCAGTGTAAAGCAACACTTTAGATCTCACAGCTCGCAGGCATGGCTGAGAGCAAATGCTTGCGTTTGCCAAAAGCGGCCATTGATTTTACTCTGTAAAGAATAAACACTGGTGTGCTTACAGGAGAGAAGAAGCCAAGGTCACGGATGTTGGACTGCATCAAAAAGGTGCTTTTTTTGTACCCACAATGCAGCTGAACAGTGGCGTACAGTATCCATCAAGTAGCTTATTCTATCAAATACTTTTTGTTTTCACTACAGCCTGAAGTTCATCTCCAGTATTCCAGTTGCGTTGCTTTGTTTTTATTTAAATCCCTATAAAAGTCACGATTCTGACTGTAGGGACACTTTGTAATTCGAGACCTGTTTGTGTTATGTTTTTGTCAGCTGCATCCCTCGGCGAGTCTTTAGGTCATCGTTCTTTTGTTTCATTATTTAACAGGGTTATATTTAGCATCACACACAATAAAGGTTCTCCAAATGACGTCAACGGGAGGACGAATGTCAAATAAGTAAGGTTATATTCACACGACAATATAGAAAGTCGATAGAAACGAGACAGAATGTAGATGTTATCAGCATCTGAAATGCATACATTAGTAATGATTTATTCATGGCAGGGGTGTAGTGTTCAACAGTTTTTGGACGGTTTTGCCTTTATTGATAGTACACATTCAAGAGGGAGCCAAGGAAAGTGACACACGGGAAAGGTAGTTGGGAATTGGTATTAGGATTCGAACACTTGGCACGCTGCAGGCTGCATTAGAGCCTTTTTTTTTGTGGTATGCCTCAACTAGGCCAGCAGGCACCCGCCTTTCATTTGCTTTTAAACATGCAAACAGTGGTAGAGGCAGAGACCAGACCACTGCATGGATAATGCTGATTATAAACGCAGACCAATCAAAACCAACAAAGATGTTGTCATGACAACAGTGATGCTTAATTCATACTCCATCAGATGACAGCATCACTTGTAAAAAAGAACACATCTCTTCTAGCACAGGGGTGGGCAACTTTGATGATGGAGAGGGCCACTATATTTCCACACTCACTCCATTTTGCACATTGTTACTGTCGAGCAAAAACCTCTTATCTCCAGTAAGAGTAGCAAAAATAGCAGATTTTGAGCGCTTTTACTGTTTACAATTTACAGTTTAGGCATTTAGCAGACGCTTTTAATCCAGAGCGACTTACAATAAGTAGGTAATACATCAATATAATAAGCAAGATAATATGTCAGTACATCAACAACAATACAACAAATGCATAGGAATAGGTTTTGATCCTGAATTATCTTTTGCTATTTTTTGGAATCCTAAAATGTAACATTTTGATTTTATTTCAAATGCATTTAGTTATACTGAAGTAATTAAAGCGGGTCACGTTTGCATGGTTTGGAATTGTAACAGCTGAAATCAATAATATATCAGTATTCCGATATTCACCTGGGGGCCGCATTAAGTGAAGGATGTGAAGGATGTGGCCCCCAGGCCGCCAGCTGCCAATGTATGATCTAGCATGATGGAATGACTTCCAGCAGTGATCATGTTGTCCTGACATTTCAGAGTCACTACACTACTGTAGAATATGTGTGCACATCAGAACGGTGTAGGAAGTGGTCCGGGCAGCTAAAGGGAGAGTGCTCATGTGCGTCTTGCGGTGACACGCTGCCTAGTTTCTTCTGCTCTGAGCTGTTTCTGTTGTTTTTTTTCGCATTGTTTTTCGACATTGCACTATTAGGTTGTGTTGGTAGTTTCTGAGTATTTGTCTTGTTTAACAATGACAGTGAGATACTTGTTGCACTAACTAGCATTGACTGCTTTGGTCTCTTTTTTGTAAGACACTTTATGTATATATACTTATATTTAATTCGCCCCCTCTATTGATCCACCTTCTCTTTTTTGGTACTGTACTGCTCTTGTTTTTTACTCTTATCTATCTTTTCCTACTTCTCTGTAACTTTGTAAATAACTGTATACTGCTGTGCTACAACTGGACAACTGAATTCCCCCTTGGGATAATAAAGGTATCTATCTATCTATCTAATGTAGCGGTCGAGGCTCCTAGGCTGGAACGGGGTTCCACTCCCAATCCCGACAAGGGCAAAGAAAAAATAAAATACAATAAAAATAGAAAAATGTAAAAAAAAAGAAAAAAGAAAAAAAGAACAGTGTAGAAGTTAGATTCCGGCAACTGCAACAGCATGCGTCTTTGAGTACTTAGAAAAGCGCTATATAAATTCTAGGTATTTTTTTATTATTTTGTTGTGTTTGGCATTGAACCACCAGTTCCAAAATCTGTAGCCGTCAGCATCTCTAATACTCGTGAAACACTTCAAGGTAACGGTAACTTCTACCAGTCGGCCGTCATCAAAGTTTACACATTAAGACGAACAGCCGTTTATAATGAATGGATGGATGGATTCATTGAAGCGTTCAGTGAATTAATGAGATGAGTGGATCGATGCGCGGGGACAACGGGGAGTGATGAGAAATCGACGCAATCCTCTGGTCCGACCGCGGACCGAAATGTGTTAGATTGTAACGTGAGGTGTCCTCCTGAGAAAGAGCCTGGCCGCAGCCATGTAATTTATCATACTGCTAGGGCTGATAGCTTGTCATTTGTGCATAATTAGAAATAAACAAATATATGGGAATTGTATACAGACGGACGGACGGATAGATAGAAAGAAGCGAATTGAGCTGAGCCTGAGAGATTGCTTCCCTAAATCGCTTGAAAAAAACAACAACATTTGCAACGATTGTAGCTTGCGCACGCACACACACGCACGTCCGCACAGCACACACACACAGCAGATCGATAGCCCACGGCATGTTATAGATTAGCACACAGCCTGTGAGGGCAGTGGAGGTTCTACACAGAAACATCTCCCACTGCTTCTCAAAACTCTACAGAGAACCAGGCAGCCATAATGCTTCTTTATAGAACCACTAGCTGTGGGTGGGGAAGATACAATGATTTACTGATGAAACCACAATAATCTACATCTTTATAGATAATTTACTGATAGCTGAATACATCAGTGTTGTTTTTGACAGCAAATTTTGATTTAGTTTTAGTCATAGTCTTTTGAATAAAATGGCATTTAGTTTTAGTCATAATAATGTAGTCACCTGGAAAGTATTAGTTTTAGTCTAATTTTAGTCGACTAAATATCATAAGATTTTCGGTGACTGAATCTACAGTTGATTTAGTCGACTAAAATATATTTTGGCAGGTCTTGATGGCATCATAATGACTGATTTTACACGAGGTTGTGTGCTGAAAATAGCAGATCTACAAGCTCACGTGTCGCGCTGCGACACGTTGTGTGACATATATATATATGTTATATGTGTTGTGTGACATATATTTAGTCTTAGTTTTAGTCACCACAGCTTAGTTTTTATTTAGTTTTCGTCAGTGAAAAAAACACAGTCGACAAACATTTTTCGTCATAGTTTTAGTCTACGAAATCTACACTGGAATACATGTAATGTAAACCTCACTAATACTGATTTCCACTATGTTTCTAAATAAAGTCAGTTATCTTCGTCACATCTCATTTTCAAATAAAATGCTTAATGTGAAACAGTAAAAAGGTATAATGCAACATTGGCATATATATTATTTACATAAATAATCTGTGAATTCAGTTCTATTTGCAGAATTCTGACTGCATATGATATTTCTAGGGAAAGCACTTTTTTTGGCAAATGCATCTCTTCTATGGACATGGTCAAGGGATTGTTTCGAAAGTTATTTCATAAGACTTAACTTCATAACTCTTCTATGGACGTGATCAAGGGATTGTTTCGAAAGTTATTTCATAAGACTTGACTTCATAACTCACTTCACACTTCATAGCTATTATCTCATCTATTATGTTTGCAAAAAGATCATCATCAGTTCCACATTAATATGGAAAAAAGTGTGCTAATCTATGCCATTTAATTGTGTTAAAACGTGTTCCTGTCGTCACAGGTTAAGAGATTAATCATGCAATTCATTCATTGTAACATGGGTGTAATTTCTCTGTCCTTCAGTATAATTTGTCATTGTTTGTACGGCTGCCTGTCTCATCTCTCACTGCTGGTTGTAAACCCCAACGTGTCAGAGAGGGTTCAGTCTGACAGGGCTTAATTTGAGTGAAATGCAACCAAAACAACAACAGAAGCTGGTTTAAACAGAGGTGTCAGCGAACGTCAACCTGCTCGAGGATCAGAACTGTGACAGAATCACAAACCGTGCACCGTGTTTGACATTGCCGTCATCGTCATCACAGCAGAGGTGTGCATCACGGTAAATATTATCTTCACGCCTTCTGATCAGTAATAATATCACAGAATCACAAGTTGCCAGAGTGTGACTACATGAGCCAACAGTGGTATTTTAAGAGATGCAGCACAAGCCTGCAGACAGACAAATCACCCCAAAATCACAAAAAGATTCTCTGTGCATTCATGCCACCTACTGTATGTATCGCTTATCGTACTGTCGTACACCATTTGCAAGTCATTATTTAGAGAAAGATTCTAACCTCGGCATTCATGCGTGCACTGCAGTCTTTTGACAGCTAATCTTATCTCTTCTCTCGATCCACAATGATGTCCACAGGCAGACAGAGTTCAGAATGGCTGCTGGAGGGAGTTCACCTTTACAACTTAACATGATGAGATGCCACCAAGTCGCCAAGTAAGTAACGATAACAAATAGGAAAAAGAAAAAAGGGGCAAAACTTGAGGTTTTCTGTTGAAGGATCTCGCAGTAATTGGCACAGACATTGTTGCGTTCCCCCCACGCAGATATTGTCGCTCAAAAAGTAACTAACACGGAAAGCACTCGACTGAGCCAAACGAAAAAATCTCCAAATTGGGTTCGGGAAAGGCAGCCCCTTTGGGGCAACGGCCGCTGGAAAGCTGTGACAGCTTAAAACATGAACTATGAGTTGCAAAGTAAAAAAGTCAGGGAGTAAAGAAGAAACTATTTAGCAGAGGGAGCGTTTTGTTGAGGGTTTAAACACGGCCATTGTGTTAGTTATAAGGCAGACAGTGACCTGAGGAGAACTTATATATACGGGCAGATCAGACAGACAGACACATACAAGTACAACACATTCTCATTAACCAGGCTTCACTGACTGAACAGAGCAGAGACCAAATGGACACAAAAGCTCACTCCTTACCCCTGGAACAGAATATTTTGAGATGGGGGTCCACGATCAAATATATATATTTTTTAATCTAAATCTTTATCCGACGATTTTGTAACCCATTTTTCACCCAGTTCCAATTGCCTAAGCTGTAATCTTGGGCGCGCTG
Organism: Nannobrachium achirus; assembly: GCF_963921795.1. Lineage (NCBI taxonomy): Eukaryota > Metazoa > Chordata > Actinopteri > Myctophiformes > Myctophidae > Nannobrachium > Nannobrachium achirus. The sequence goes on along the minus strand of NC_137825.1, from coordinate 9,910,013 downwards.
CTCTCACTCTGCCAACCTGGGGAGGGCCCCCGAAATGAGCCGGAGTGACAGGCCGCTTCTTATCACCTGACAGGAGGAGCTTTCCCGGTTGGACGTATAGCACTTGGAAGGAACACGTTAAGAGACAGGTTTTCTTCCAATCAGGATAGAGTGGGGCCTTCTTCCAATCGCGGTTGAGTGGGGGCGGGCCTTAAGTGCATCAAGGGCCGCCCCCATCTGATCATGATTGGAGGGAGGCCCCTGCCTGTCACCTACATGAAAACTGAAACTTAAAGGGGTACTGTCACCTAAAGGGGTTGAGGGGCAGATTACACTGACATGAGCTTCTCTGAAAACGGTCTGAAACAGTCTGAAGCTCATGTCACAGTGTAGTCTGCCCCTCGCCCCCCAACAACAGCTGACCATTACAGTAAGTAGTCATACAGTCAGGCTATACAGGCAATTAATTTGATTGGCTTATAAGTGCGCATCCCCACAATGACATCATAAAAATATTAACTTGTTTTTTTTTTTAAGATGATTCTTGTTTTTTTAAGATGAGTGACAGTAACCCATTAGGTGACAGGCCCCCTTTAAGTGAAATCACTAACCCTACCTCTAATGTCTTGCTCAAGGATACTTGGAGGCGATGCCAGGAGGAGACGGAATCGAACCGGGACCCTCCCAACAACCACTCTACCTCCCGACACCCCGGGGATTAATATAGTACGACTGAAACGCAACAAAACCAGAATGACTAGAATGTTACTCTCTGTCGTACAGTGGGCCAAATTTATGAAGCGAACATTTGAATGAGAAATTCCTCCCGAAAGCCATTTTTATAACAGCAATGAATCAGCCATGCATGATTCATTCACCCACCATTTATTCACAGAGATGAGCCCGCTTTTAAATTATGTAACAGCGCCAAAGAATAACGGCTCTCAATGCTTAAATGGGACACCAATTGGACCATCATTTTTTAACACCCTCATTTCACAGTTTAAGCTCCAAGTACTGTTTCCACGTGTTCTGTACGTGTTTTCTTTCTTAAGGAATTCATAAGACACGTATGTACTGTATGTATGTATGTATGTATGTATGTATGTATGTATGGTATGTATGGTATGTATGTATGGTATGTATGTATGTATGTATGGTATGTATGTATGTATGTATGTATGTACTGTATGTACTACTGTATGTATGTACTGTATGTATGTATGTATGTATGTATGTATGTATGTATGTATGTATGTATGTATGTATGTGTATGTATGTATGTATGTATGTATGTATGTATGTATGTATGTATGTATATGTATGTATATGTATGTATATATATGTATGTATATATATGTATGTATGTATAATCCACTAAATGCCTTCGAAATTAAATAAGAATGTTACATTTCAGGATTCCAATTCAAAAATGGTAAAAGAAAATAATTCAGGATTCTGTGCCAAGGTTGGCCTTAGGCTAAATGCCAAGAAAACTGAGGTTATCACCTATATGTAACTTACCAGAACACCCACCTCTGACAACAACAGGAGGCGATGTGTTGAAGGAAGTCAGGGACTTCAAGTACCTGGGCGCATGGGTCAACTCAACCGAGAAAGATCTTCAAGTGAGGAAGGCACTTGCATGGAGGGCCTTGAATGGCATGAACAGTGTATGGAACTCCAACCTCCCCCGCCAAATCAAACTCAGCTTCTTCTTTGCAACGGTGGAGTCTGTTCTCCTCTATGGCAGTGAATGCTGGACCCTGAAGCCAACCCTGCAGAAGTCTCTTGACGGGTGCTACACTAGAATGCTGCGTGCAGTACTTAACATCAGTAAGAGTGCACAAGTTACCAACAAGAGCCTGTATGAGGGAATACCAAGGGTGAGCGAGAAAATTGCTGCCAGAAGAATGAGACTAGCAGGACACTGCCAAAGACACCAGGAGCTTCCTGCCAGCAAACTGGTGCTGTGGGAACCAACACATGGGCACCGGTCACGAGGACGTCCCACAATAACATACGTGGATGTACTCAAGAAAGACGTAGGAGCACACAGTACCAACGAGCTGGCCAGATGTATGGAGAACCGGGATGACTGGAAGCGACGATGGAAGGCTCGTCTGAGGACGACCTAGAGAATTCAAAAATAGCAGATCTACATGCTCAGTTTTGGGCTTACTATTTTTGCGAGGGTCCAAGTTGTTAATTTAAAATAATTATCACTATCAACTATAACGATAATGATCAACTATCACACAAGGATTTGACGGCCCCCCCTAGGGGTCCCGGACCCCCTGTTGAAGACCTCTATGGTCTAAACAAAGTATCTTTTGGGTCTCGAGCTAAAAGGTTTGGGAACCACTGCTCCAAGTAGTGACGTTGCACAAAGAAGCTACGCCGTTATGAAACCGTCTTTTCTTTTCTTTTTCTTTTTTTTGAGTGCAAGGCTTCGTTCTGCACACGTACACACACCACACCACCAGGGACGTGCTGGGCCCCTGATTCAGCCCGGGAAAAAGAGTTGTACAGGCCCTCATTGCGCACTATAGAGAGATCTCTCTCTATAGCGCTGCTGCTACTCAACGATTTGCCATTTCAGATCATGACAAGTGACAAGCCAGTGAGCCAATTACATGAGTTATATTTTGTCGTTGTCGGGTGGAAACCTTGTACGTCCCAAACCGTTTAAAAATGATTTAAACTAGTGAAAACAGCCGATCTACAATTAAGCACACAACGCCTACTTTTGTGCGACAGCCTTGTAATGTATGATGAAGCAGGGCTTTGCTTTGCAAAAAAAATTACAAATTTGAAACTTGGAGATACGAGGTTTCTGCCCGATTTACTTTGTTGGTCGCCCAGCCCCCAAAATGGAACGAAGGCCGACATTTTATTTTACCTTTTTTCCTAATGGCCGGCTTTGACCGGCCGGGAATGAACCGGCCGTTCGGGAGTTGTCCCGCTTTTCCCAATGGCCAGCACGTCCCTGCACACCACACACAACATTTGCACATCAAGCAAGAAAAGCGACTGATAGGAATATGAAGCTACTGAGGCGAATGCACGTCCCCAGTGCGGACAACACAGCAGTGGTCTTCATTTACATCTGCAGCGTTTTCCCCTCAATGGTTGCTCTGTAATGTTTCTCATTAGTAATGTTGTGCTTGAGGCTGTCCTCCCTGCAGGAGAGTGGTGGTTGGTAGAGAACTGTCTGTGTTTACTGCAGCACATCAAAGAGAGAGGAGAGAAACAAGTGGAGCGTCTTCAAACAATGGACTGATTGATGGACTGCCCGTCGCAGGGGGGGGGGGGGAGAAAACCAGAGCACGTTTACTCAAGCACTGCACTTAAAGGTATAGTAGGGTAAAGCGATCTAAAGTGTTAGTGCTCATTTTTATGTGTTTGTTGAAGAGGTTGTGCCATAGTTTTGCACTTTTTTTCTGTTTTGTAGCCAATGTGTCTATGGAGTTAACATTGCTCAAAGCAGCCAAAGGTATGGCTCCTCCATACCTCCAAAACCGGATCAACCCCTACAACCCCATCCGTTCACTCAGATCAGCCAACACAGGGATGCCGACAGAACCCTCGCTAAAAAACCCCAGGACAAAAATCCACTCGTCCTAGACAATTTGCCCTCCTGGCCCCCAAACTGTGGAATAAACTCCCTGTCGCACTTAGAACTATAGACTCACTCCCTAGATTCCGCCGTGGACTGAAGACTCACCTCTTCAGACTCCACCTACACCCATAGCACTACTGTAACACTCCTACTGTAACACTCCCCCTAGCACTCAATGACCATACATGAAGCTAGATAGCATTTTTAGGTTTTAGACGTTTTTTTTTTACTGATTAGGTGCGTGGTCTACCTACGTTATTGTTTTTCTAGTTTGATATTCTTATGCATTTATTATATTGTTATATTATTATCTTGCTTATTATAGTGATGTGTATTACCTGCTTATTGTAAGTCGCTTTGGATTAACCCACTTACTGCCAGGGGCCACAAGGTGCCGCTAGAGTGCCAGACATTTCTGCATAGGCCTTCGCTCTAACTTCCGTCTACACAGGCAGAAGTGGCTTAGGCTTTCACTGCAAACACTGTTATGAACGAAGACCGGATGAAGTTAGCTAACAGTTAGCTATTAGCTTCTTTATTTTTTAGAAGCCCGATCTGAAGCTATTTAGCCGCAAAAAAACTTTGTCGCTGCCCTGGGAACACAGTTCAGAGAAAAAGGTCTCTAAAGATGTGAGTTTGTATTGGAGTCTGCGGTGCGGTGCGGCGGCGTTAGCCGATTACGGGCCGATGTAAACAGAATCGCGGCCCCGGCCATGGATGGAAAATTAGACCGGGGCTTCGTTGAGGCCTCCGATTAATTAATTCATTTTATTAAATATCCCGGACTAGATCGGGATAGGCACCCCGGAATACGTCGCGCCGCCGACAGTAGGCCTATAGATTGAGTTTTTTTGGGGGGGCTCTAAACTTTATTCTAAACCATTTTCAATGGAATAAATCGTCGGACCATCTAGAATCACTCGTTGGAAAGCGTAGGACGAGCCAGGACCACCCACATCTCTACAAGCAGCTCGGGGTAAGTAAAATAGCAAAAAAAACATTGTATTGGATTGAAAAAATACCGAACTTGACTGGGATAGGCACAAGAAGGGTTAAAAGCGTCTGCTAAATGTCTAAACTGTAATAGACCCACAGGTGTGGTTATAACATTCAAACATCTTCTCTGTGTATTCTTGGTTACTTCCTGAAAGCTGAAAGCCTATAAGTCAAAAGGCCCAACTGAAAAACACTGAGTAAATTACATCATAAACTCAGCCCCTCCCCTTTTACCCTACACCCAGCACTGTGGGTGTGGCTAACTTCAGTTGGGTCACCACTAGTCTCGCGTAGCCAGACAACTATTCCACAATCTCTGAATGCTATATAGAGTCTGGAACAGCAGCTCCCTAAAGGCGAGTAATGGAAACGGGCATTACCGTTCAAGAAAATATATTTTAAAATGTCATTTCTGCTAAGCAGCAAGCTAAACATGCTTATATGATTTTTATTTATATAATGATAAATGTGTGCGATGTGAGACGGAAACGGAAGTGACGAGAGGCTTCACCCGCTTTAACCGGTACTCATCGTTCTTCACTCGATGCACCAGACTGTATGACAGGAGCATTTCCAAATCGCAGAGTCAACAGTCTGGCCACGCGAGACTAGGTCACCACCCACCTGACAACCAGGCATACTTAATGAACTGGTGGGTGTGGCCACATAAAAACATAATTTTAACACTTTCTGTACACTTTTTTTTAAACAATCTTCCTCCTTGTATAATCATTATTCCTGATAATCATGTTTTAAGTGGGGAAAAATCAGATCAAAACATACATTTACAAGCTCACAATGCACTTGATGTACTGTAGTAGATATTTTATTAAAAATGTAATTACATTATTGAGACAAAATATGATTAATTTAGTCATTTCTGATGCCAATACGTTTGTGCTTATGTTTACTCTAGTCTTTTTCTTTCTTTCTTTTTTTTACAAGACTTTTACTGTCGCAGAGTATTTCTATATTATGGTATTACTACTTTCACTTATTTAACACTTTGCTAGCCGAAATAGAATGGCTGTTGATAGATTAGCCGTGAAATTTCTATTATTGTATTATGATCTGAGACATAATATTATGTTTATAAACATGAGCCCGCCACCCCTCCTTCTTGGACGGCGCCGTTGTTTTTAATTTTTTTTCAATCCCCAGGTCGTTAGCTCACCGTGATTATCTGGATCTCCATTGGAATAGAGTGGCAGTTTTGGCCGAGGCATCTTCTCCCTGTGCGTTTCGCGTGCGCGATCCGTTCACGTAAATGTCGGCTCAAATAATCCACGTGTGACTCAAGAGTAGATATGAGCATTTTCGCTCGCATAGCCCGCAGCACTCCTGCTATGCTAGCACTAACGTATAAACAGAAAATGGACGGCTGCTGGGAAGCCTCTGGAAGGAATGAACCTGACGTCACTTCTGTCTGACACTTCATGTCAGACGAGCCATGCGCTATCGATGGACAAGTGGTGACTAGGGAAGGTTAGACGATCGCCGATTTTCGGATAAGAATCATTTATTTCGTTTTTAATGACCCAGTACGGTAAAAGACTGAGACATCCTTGCTCAGATGTCCGGTATTCCGGTTTTAATATTAAGGGGCTCCCCGTGGCTTGCAAAGTGTTAAGTAAGACATCTGAGTACTTTTTTCCCCCACAACTTCTAAGCACCATGCTCTGTGTGATGGAACATACATATTCTGTACATGTTCTCTTTTTTTAGCTGTGGTTCCTTTGCTGCCGGAAGCCTTTGTCTAGTTAGTAATAGTAATCTCTTATCTCATGTTGACGTATAGTTCCACAGTGTCAAGGCTACTGTGCATCCAAGGTCAAGACAATAACATTAAGCCTTATCAGCCTGCCTGGCATTGACGGGGTTATTATTGCACCGCTGACAACTTGAACTTCATCTTGTAGATTAGGATTAGGATCAGATTAGGATGTCATCGCTGACAGGCGGAAACGGGCATGTCCAAAACTGCTTTTCATGAAATGCAAAAAAAGGAAAATAAAAGCATAATGTGCTCCATCGGACCTGATTGTAATAGACTCTATGCACAGTAGCCATATTGGATCTCTTCCTTCCCTCCTTTACAAGTATTACCAGATAGTGTACAAATGGAACCAAGTGGACCCTTACGGGTCCAATTGGTTCCATTTGTACACTCTCAGGTCCCATTCCCACCAAAGCAAACGTTGGTGCTTTTGTAGTATCGTGAGAACTACATATTCTTAATATTAGGTTAAGCTGAACCTGCACATTTTTATGTAAGTGACTGTGAACAACCCTATGTGTGGCTCTTTTCAAGGTTTGGGTTAAAGATAAGCCCCGCAATAATTGACAGAATGGCTAATATAAGCTACACTGAACCAACAGGCTTGCCGGGTGTCCTCCAATGCTTCAGGAATCGCTGTACTCAGTTTGTCTGTGTCTAATAAACTGAACGGAGAAACACCTGCCAGCTTCTCTCGTCTCCTCTCCAGCACAAGGCTAAGAATTATTCACAGCAACTTCGTACTCAAGAATTCAGTCTAATATGTACGTAGGAAAATACACTACACTTTCACAGAACTGGCATCCATTTTTTGTTTCTAGTTCCGAACCAACTACTAGGGTTCTGGACCAATTCATTTTCAGTGGAAATAATCGGAACCGATTCAATATTAGGCAGGGGAAAAAGACCTGAACCGGTTCAACACTGGGGGAAAAGGGACCTCAAAGTCATAGGCCTACACCAGTAAGGGGACATTTGGAAACCATGAGGGTCCCTGGACCACACTTTGAGACCCACAGGTGTAGCAGAGTGTTTCCAGTGAGCCAACGTGCACAACATCAGCACCCTGACTCTGTTTGACCAGAATGGAACAGAGCCAAAAATAGTATTGATCCCATAGGGTCGACGTGTCCTTGAGCAAGACACCGAACCCCCCACTGCTCCTGATGAGCAGGTTGCCGCCTCGCATGGATTCCTCTGCCACCGGTGTGTGGATGTGTGTCCATGGCTGAATGTTAAGCACGTTGTAAAGTGCTTTGGATGAAAGTGCCATATAAATGCACCATTTACCAATTTCCATTTATGGATAAAATAGGGTTTAACCCATTTAGGCCTAAAATTATTGACTGCTTTAACTGTTGAAAAATAGCAGATCTACAAGCTCACAGCGCGGCACTGAGTGCCGCGCTGCGAGCTTGTAGATCTGCTATTTTTCAAAAAGTCTTGAAAATGTGTGCAAATCTTTGAATATATGTATTTTTAGAGCGAACGTTTGTAACTCAAATTTTGCTTCTGGGTGGTCCCTAGGAATTAAATATTTTGAGATGGGGGTCCGTGGCCAAATAAATATAATTTTGGGGGTCCTTCACATGAAAAGGTTTGAGAACCACTGACAGAGTAGTCTCTCAAGAACAGACTAACTGAGCTCCATTTAAGTGAAAAGGACCTTTTCTTTGACGATGGCTGGCCAGATTGCTGACATAGAAAAATAGGTTTTTCAAAAAATCTTAGAAGGATTCAAAAGACACTTATAGAATCGGGTGAAAATTCTAATTTTCAAGATTTTTTCAAAAATAGCAGATATACAAGCTCGCAGCGCGGCACTCGGTGCTGCGCTGTGAGCTTGTATATCTGCTATTTTTCAATAGTTAAAGCATAAAATAATGATACACAATATCGTGTACCTGTTCTAAATGGGTTAAGTGGTTCATTGATGCATTGACATGTAAAACAATTCATACAAATAAAGAAAAGACTGTGTTTCTTAATTATTAATTAAAATTACAATAAATAATCATATGTAATGTAATTCTCTCGTGTACAAACAGACACTGAGGTGTGTGTTCTCCAGCATACATTAAATTCATTAAATCACATCAAGCGTTAATGTGATAATATATTAATTCATCTGTATTCATTCATCTCACTCATTCAGTGTCCCTGACAAATATGTGGAATTTACACCATAACCGCTGGCTTGGATCTTTCATAATTGACTGAACATGACGATTAACATCATCAGAAAAGACAAAAAAAAAGATTACTTGACAGATGGTTTGTTGTTTGCTAAAATACACAGGCAGGACACAGCACAAACATGTACCACAGACAATTCACATGGAAACACAGAAACCTGCACACTCGCATTCAGAAATGCCACACATGTTACGTACACATGCATGCATGTTGCTCAGAGACATGTTGAATACCTAGGACTTCCGACGTAAAAAAGACTGTAAAAAGACTTATTTGGGATGTTCCTTTTAGGCAGGGTGTTTAACTGTACTTGTACTGTACTAGAGATGGACCAATTGCAAAATGCAGATTTCTTTAGCTAAGAACTAGAAAATAGGGTTGCTCCAATACCCTTTTTTTCAGCCCAAGTAGGCCTACAAGACATACTTCAATTTGAGTATCAATAAGCTAGAAGAACACTAATGCCATATCAATCACAATAGTACAATATCCAAAATCACAGACAATATCCAGTCTAATATGACCGTCTGGACTTATAGGCAGGAGGAAAGCAGGTGACGTATGCTTTTTTTCCCCTTCTTTTTGGAGACGACATTGACACAAGATTATGGAATATGCCGATTCTGATTTCCATCCCTATACTGTACTACATTATTTTAATGTATTGACTATACTTATGTTCTCCACTTTTGTCTAATAAAACACTCAATCAATCAATCAATAAATCAATCAATCACACGCACGCATGCGCGCACGCGCACACACACACACAGCCTACATCAGCAGAAATGTAAATGCGTGCAAACAGACTGACCGCGTGTCGTAGACAAATGGCGGTTGACCTGAGGGAGAGGTGTGTGGAGGTGACAGCTGCTAAGCGTGGTTAAAGACTGAAGAGTCTCGTTGACCATGACAGCTCAGTGATGGCTGTTTGACACCTGTCACTCATGTTGCACCACAGCCTTGTTGCCGTAGCCTTTCATTAACTCTCAGTCCAGTGCGGATGTGTAGAGGCTCTTGTTTGAAGCACAACAGATCCTATTCTAGACCTAGTCTTAAGGGCGCGATTTTCAACCATTGCGTTTTTCCCGTTTGTTGCATGATTAAAATACATAGGATTTGGTGTGCAAGGCTGTGCGGAATCCACACTGCGGATCCGAAAAGGAGTAATAAAAGGAGTCAATGAGTTTTTACTGCATGCGACAAGACGCACAAATCGAACTGGGTTCGATCTGGGAAAAAAAGCACTGCCGCAGCCACTTGCCGCATGGTAAATTCTGAGCCGGTGTGCATGAGTTCATAGAGAATCATTGTTTTCTATAAAAAAATTAAATCGTCATTTTTTTCCTTGCGAAAGAAACTCGTCTGTGTGCAAAGCCCTTTAGTCTTTTAACAGGTATGAGAACACACACACACGCACACGCACACGCACACGCGCACGCGCACGCACACACACACACACACACACACACACACACACACACACACACACACACACACACACACACACACACACACACACACACACCCACACCCACCCACCCACCCACCAGCTGATCATCACACTTTCAAACCAGTAGTGCAGTAAATATGCGAAGGATCAAAATGATTTTAAAGCGTTTCGACTGGGCAGGCTATCACACACATGCATGTCGAGTGATCTCTAATGTGCATGTTTGTGTCTGAGGTGCATTCAAATGCTTTGCATGTTTGTGCTGTGTCCTGCGGGTGTATTTTAGCAAACGGCACCAAACCATCTATCAAGAAACCAATTTATTTTTTTTCCCCTGATGATTTTAATCGCCATGTTCAGTCAATTATGAGAGATCCAAGCCAGTGGTTATGGTGTGAATTCCACGTATTTGTCAGGAGCACTGAGTGGGTTATTGGCATATCTGTGATACTCCACTAATTGTGTTGATTGATGTATTTCTTTGGTGATAAAGAAAGGAAATAACTGCAGATTCGCTTCCAATTTCCCGCCGTAACCTGAAGACTCAGTCTCTTGCAAAGGTTACAATGTTGTTTAGACAAATGCTAGGTTCATTGTTTACTTGGCATCCTATGAGTTTCAATGTACAGTTTTTTTCTTTCTATTTTTCTATTATATTGTTCAGATCAGGGGCCTTCAACAGGGTTCCGGGACCCCTATCGGCATCGCAGATGTGTTGTGAGATTGTAGATCTGCTATTTTCGACGAAGAGGTTTGGTGTACTGGTAAAAAGAACAGACCAAGAACAGAGAGCCAAAGGTCAAGTTTACAAAGTATTGAGGCTTTAAATGGATATTTCTCTCTTTTTTTATATATATAAAAAATGATAAAATGAAAAAAAGGCCTGCTCACGTATTTGGAGGGTGTTAGGAGTCACCAGAAAAAAGGACAGGTGTTTTCATTGAATCTATCATGGTTAAAATGGAGTTTGAAGTTACAATGTGTTTGTATAGGAAGGGGGCAAATGGGGGAAAATTCATATAAAAATATCTAAATACTGAATCAAGCAATTTAAAAAACTGTTCCGGGTGTTCCCAAAAGCCTGATTGGACGACACATTTTTCAAAGTGAAATATCCCTTCAAGTCGTTATTATGTCTGAAAATACGCGTTTATTTAACATGAATCCAATATGTTGTGGGGGCGGGGCCTCCACTTCATCTCTCTCTAACAGAAAGCGTACACAGCGTTTACACACTAATCACAACATCTGCCAGGTGGTCGCGGGTTCGCACCCGGGACCACCTGGCAGATGTTGTGATCGTCTGAATCCACCCTGAGGCTACACTACACCGTCTCTCTGCATCTGAGGTATGTGTTAACCCTCTAGAGCCCACTGTTGTAATATTACAACGTTTGTATTTGATCCATTTTATTTTAGCTCCCCCTACCACCTAAACATCACCATTGGATTCTATTGTTTAGTATTACAATGCCATTGGCCACAATATTTGCATATAAATACCCCCCACAGAGGCTGACATTCACACCCGCCACACCCGCTGACATTCCAGAGTTTTGACGCACAACATCTCACTTTTTCATGGAAGCTATTCCTCACAAAAAAATAAGTAAAATGCCTGTACTATTTTTTTTGGTGATCATTAGAATGTCTAGAACATGTACATATGTTATTATAGTGAAAAATACCCCCCATATGCAAATTAGAGCATGATTTATGATTTATGATTTATGGCTATAAAACCTTACAAAAACATTTAAAAAAAAACATTACATTTTCCTCTGATTAAGACTCCTACAACACCATCTGATTTTTTTTAAATTTTTATTTCAAGTATTTCTATTTTTGGGCCTTAGAGGGTTAACCTTGTTTACTGTAGAAGAGGCTCATCTCTAGATGAAGAGCGAC
>NC_137825.1:9845582-9893082 GCF_963921795.1 Nannobrachium achirus | reverse complement strand
GCTCGAGCCCAAGGGAACAGGCCCTGGTCCAAAGAATTTGATGTGCTGTTGCATGATGGGAGATCGCATCTTCCTCTTTGGAGGATGCAGAGACAGAGGCGGAGTCTCACCCATTCTGCATGTCTTAGACTTGAGTCCTAGTCTGAAGACGTTATGTAAGCTAGCAGTTATTCAGTATAATCTGGAGCAGTCTGGACTCCCACACAACATCAGGTGGGAACTGGCAGCCATGAGAATAACTACCAACAGCAGGAGAAGATATGAAATCCCCCCCAAAAAATGTAATAATAATTACAAAAAGCAGGTTATGGCTTCCCTGTGAATGTTGACAACTACAAACTTAACACATGGGCTGCTCAGGTTTATAACATTTCTAGCTGTTGCTGCTGCCGCCGTTCACTCACTCTTTATTTTGAAGAGCCTCGGAAGCTTCGTGCGTGTGCACGTGGGTGTCCACTGACGATTGAGGAAGATAATCCCTTTGTTTACAAACGCTCACGAAACTAAAATCCAAACGGGAGCCGACCATCGCGTTATAGTGTCGCCGTGAAAACAATCAGATCTCTGCTTCCCTGGCGTTCTTTTCACCTCATTCAGAGATAAAAGCCCTTTTTATGTTTCAGAGTAGAATGGAAATCAATGTAACCAGCCTCCGCCATTTTCTCTCTCTCCCTCTCTCTCTCTCTCTGCTACGGGGTGACGTATGGACTCGGGTCATTCAGAGGGCAGGCAGCTGCACGTACAGTTAACCCTTCGTTGACTCGTTCAGGGACGAGACAACTCCTTTTGGCAGGGTGACACCTAGTGGCCTTAACTCGTTACTGAACGAGTTTGGCTCCTTGGGTGTTAACACATCAACTACCAGGATTAAAACATCCACTGAGGCTCAGGCTGCCAGCTTTCTGAGAGTTTCCCACTGACCTTTGAAAAACCCAAAATGATATGTATTTGTATTTGGGAACAAAAAACAACGTGACACTGTAGTGTAAAGCCCGAATCAGAGTCTACGGTGGAGAGCTATCCACCGCAAATTTGAGGTGGAAAGCTATCCACCTCAAGTCAAAAAAAAGTGCAGGCCATCATAGTCACTGCCCACGGTGAAGTCCTTTACCCCGTCTAGACCGGTTCAGGTCGACCAATCAGTGAACGGGGTGTAGAGCCTGTCTGTCTGATAGTAAAAACAGAGAGATGTGTTGGGACTCGCGGTAGACGTTGTAGTTTCATGACTCAAAAAGACTCGAAAAGACTACACCGCGGTGGATAGCCTTCCACCGCGGACCCGACTATGATCCGGGCTTAATGGAAGTGTTTGATGTTACTATAAGTACGTTAAACAGATCAGGAAGATGCAGGACTGCAATGCCTGGATTCCAAATTCATACTCTCATACATGTCTCCCATCAGCCCCCCACCCCCATGTCCCACACACCTTTATACATGTCATCCCATCAGCCCCCCACCCCCATGTCCCACACACCTTTATACATGTCATCCCATCAGCCCCCCACCCCCATGTCCCACACACCTTTATACATGTCATCCCATCAGCCCCCCACCCCCATGTCCCACACACCTTTATACATGTCATCCCATCAGCCCCCCACCCCCATGTCCCACACACCTTTATACATAGGCAGGAGATGTACAGAGAGTTAAAGATGGGGTGCCATGATTTTTTCTCCCTATAAAACATCATCATCTACTATTATGATTATAATACTAGGAGAATGTTTTTTTTCCAAAAGTGTACATAAAGAGTTAAAATTATGGTTTTATGTGGCCACACCCACCAGTTCATTGGTATGTGTGGTTGTCATGGTGGTTGGTGACCCAGCTGAAGTTAGCCACACCCCACAATGTTGGGTGAATGGTAATTAGGGGAGGGGTTGATTCTGTGATGTAATAAGTATCTGTGTTTTTGGACCGGCACTTTTGAACCAGCAGGTGGCATCCTCCAGCTAAAAACCCAAATAGAAAGAGAATACATAATTGCTCATAACAACCACACCAGGGGGTCTAATGCAGTACTGATAACCTCCTAGACACATGAAAAACAGAAAAAGTACAAAACTATGGCATTGCCTCTTTAACAGATGGTCACTCCTTACATGGTCTTTATTGTATAGTGGCTACACACACAGTCAGCATCTTTGAAATACTTGTGTGAGTCGACTGTTTGTAAGGGAGGAACCATAGAGTATATATATATAAATAGAGAGCGGATAGTCCCGCCCCCAGCAATTCATTTCAATGCAAGTGCTCAGTGGCGTTTTGAAGCATGTGGAAGTAGCTGAATTCCGGTGCATTGTGGGTGAATCCAGGTGCATTGTGGGGGAAATTGGCAACTGTGTTGTAGTTGCCAAAAATGTTGACGTCGAGACGTAATTTACGTCACGAACGTCCATTGAACCCCATAGCAGACCCCAGCGGCGCACTCTTTTGCTCGTGCATCTATTTTTCACCCCGCATGCAGTTCCAGCTTTGGCCAGTAGGGCTTGAGCTTCAATATGTACAAGCCGTTCTGTTGGCTTAGGAGGAACAGGTGATGATGTCAACCATTCAGAGGCATTTAAGTTGCATCTACTAATAATGTAATAAATCAATACCACATTGATTTTTATATGAATTTTGCAACCACAACACCAATCCGAAGCAACCACCAGAACCACAAATCTTTTTTTTTTTTACTCTTTTTTCTAAAAATGAATACCAGGCTTTCCTTTGGAGTTCCGTGCTCATACGGACACTCATACATACACACAAAGCCAGACGTAGGAGCCAGACGTTGCGTTAGCACCGCTCAAAAAAAGAGAAAAAATCACACCCAATGTGAAGTGAGCGGTGGTCGTGCTTGCATAACGTCTTCAAAAGGCTAGGATGTACAGGCTATGCTACACACACACACACACACAATTGCTATGGCAAAACGCTGAGGAAAAAGGCTACAGACATACGACATATGACATCACTAGACAAACATGATGCTACGTACACACATTTTGCTATGGCAAAACGCTGAGGAAAAAGGCTACAGACACACGCACAGCCACGTATAGGAGCGGTCTACCACCGCTCAAAATATAAATGACCACACCTGCCTATACTGATGCTGTCACTGGCACTGGCATGTCCAAAGCCCTATACTCTGAGACTTTGAGTAGACAGAAATGGTAGCATATTATAATGATCATTAGTGACCATTTATTATAATATATATGAAGATAGGTTGAAAATGGGTGATGAAGTGGTCCATGAAGTAAACGTAGAAATACCACAATGTACTATAGAAGTAATAGTCCTCTATTCAGAATCGTACTAGGAGTTAAAGTATATCCTGGCAAATGTTCCAGCATTCGTCATACTTTTTTCTCCCCCCCCCCCCCCCCCCCCTCCAGAACGAGTCTCGTGACACGCGGTGAGCTTGCAGACACACCATACATCAGCCCCTCTATTCCTCAGTGTCACATCACTATCATAATGTCATGTGGGGACAGGGGGGGGGGGAGGGGGGGATTTGGTCACAACCTTGACTAGCCCAGTAAGACCTGGAACGTGTTATTACCTTATTTTATGCTTTAACTATTAAAAAATAGCAGATATACAAGCTCACAGCGCGGCACCGAGTGCCGCGCTGCGAGCTTGTAGATCTGCTATTTTTTGAAAAATCTTGAAAGTTTGTGCAAGTCTTATTTTTGACCTGATTCTATAACTGTCTTCTAAGTCCTTCTTCTAAATCAGTGGTTCTCAAACTTTTTAAATGTCAAGGACCCCCAAGATTACATGTATTTGGCCACGGACCCCCCCCCCCCCATCTCAAAATATGTTGTTCCAGGGACCCCCCCAGAAGCAAATAGTTGCATTACAAATGTCTTGATATATTCAACGATTCAACGATATGAATTTTCAAAAATAGCAGATCTACAAGCTCGCAGCGCGGCACTCGGTGCCGTGCTGTGAGCTTGTATGTCTGCTATTTTTCAATAGTTAAAGCATAAAATAATGGTTTAAGTAATAACACGTTCCCAAACTTCCCGGTCTAAATAGGCTAGTGATCAAGGTGGGAACACACCCCAGCTGTGCTGGTGTCAGAGAGATGAAACATACTGCTGCTGCACAACAACACCATGAATCATTTCCTTTTTGCTCCTCGCCGCTGTCGGCTGAAAAGCTCATTATGTTCTTCTAAAAAAGAAACCTTACTTTTCATGCTGGACATGGAACAGAAATCGTCAGGAATAGAGGCTATGCGTGTGACATCATCATCAATTTATGCGGGAACACCTACCGAGTGGCAAACAACTACTTTCTGGCCTTGACAGCCCATACATCCAAACAGAAAAGTCCTATCTGATTGCTTTAGACGACGTTAAACTCACTTTGCCACTCGATTTGCCATAGACTTTATGCATGCGCATACTCTCTAATGTGGCAATAGCGGTGAGAGACAGAGACACAGACAGACAGAGAGAGAGAGGATGGATGAATGTAATGCACAGTAATGCAGTGGTTCTCAACCTTTTCAGGCCGCAACCCCCCAAATAATCATATTTGAACTGGGGACCCCCCCACACCCTGATGAGCATTAAGAGTTGAGGCATTACATGATGTATTGTTCTATTGTGAAAATAGCAGATCTACATGCTCAGTGCTCACAACGCCTCGCAATGCGAGGCGTTGTGAGCATGTAGATCTGCTATTTTCAAAATGTCTGCCTCTAATATTTGACAAATTGGCCAATGTTTAATTTGTCTTTTCAGAGGTATTAAAAAGTCCTTACATTGTCACTTTAGAAATGTGCTATAGGCCTTCACTTAAACTTTTTTTTTTTTTTTTTTTTTACTGTTGAGAGAGAAAACAGTGTTGCTCATTAAGTTAATCATCTGGGGACCCCCCAACATCATTTGAGGACCCCCCTGGGGGTCCCGACCCACAGGTTGAGAACCACTGCAGTAATGCACAAAGTGAAGCACTACAGATAGGCTAAAGCCCGGATCAGAGTCTACGGTGGAGAGCTATCCACCGCAAATTTGAGGTGGAAAGCTTTCCACCTCAAGTCAGAAAATAAGTGCAGGCCATCATAGTCACGGCCCACGGTGAAGTCCTTTACCCCGTCTAGACCGGTTCAGGTCGACCAATCAGTGAACGGGGTGTAGAGCCTGTCTGTCTGATAGTAAAAACAGAGAGATGTGTTGGGACTTGTGGTGGAAAGCTCTCCACCGCGAGGAATGATGTAACGTTGTAGTTTCATGACTCAAAAAGACTCGAAAAGACTACACCGCCGACTATGATCCGGGCTTAAAGGTGCTAGAGCCTCTCAGCTCCCACACTCCATAACATGCACATTGGACAGAAGCTTTCTCCACAGCGCTGTCCAGGTGAGAAACCAGAGCATGTTGGTTCAACATCACAGACAATGTGGTCTTCAAGCCATTAAAACACTCCTGACCACCCCTCACACACTGACCATGGAGATGCAGTGAACCCTATGATAGGCCAATGGATACATTATCTGACTTGGCTATCGTTCAACAATTGCATCCAATTAAAAAACAAAGAAAGGAACAATGCAGGTTTTTACCACGTCTTAATTAACTAAACAAAAGCTAATCAATTAAAAGCCATACATGCACTTCCATCGTCTCCAGGGTGGCCGGCGTCTATGAACCCGGCACACTCAAACTCTACGGCCACCATTTCAACCTGATCCTGAATTTCTCAAGTCAAGATTGTTATTTTTCCATGACAACTAGGTCCATAAGGGAACGCATACAGCCAGCATAGAGTAGGGTGACCATATTTTCAGCCACTCAAACCGGGACGCAAGACACTGTTGCCTAAAACTGGGACCCTCAATACAATGTGCACGTTACCGCGCACGCTCGTGCCCATTCTCTAACGTTCGTGCACGCGCACACACGCACCGCAGGGTTGCAAACAGGCAGTGAGTGATTGACAAACAGCCTCAGTATTGAATTCAGACACGCAATGAATTTGTTCCTTTTTTCTGATTGGTTAGGTGAGCATGTTTTCATGATAAATGTCTATGCAACCACTGAAAACAGCTACTATTATTTTAATTCTGGCGAAAACCGGGACAATTTTGCAGTGAATGTTGAAAACCGGGACATGTGTTTTAGAGATATTTGTCGGGACACCGGGACACGCAGCTTGAAAACGGGACTGTCCCGGGTAAAACGGGACGTATGGTCACCCTAGCATAGAGGGAACAAGACCCTCCTTCACACATTCTCCAGTAAATGTACAGCAGCGTTTCAGAGACTGAGAAAACATACATGTACATTGCCAAAGCAAGTGTCAAAATATAATAAAAACTGTGGAAAATGGGGAAAATATATACAGTTGTGTCGTTATATATACAGAGGGTATAAAGCTTTTGGAACAAACAGCAGCATTTATTTTTTTCCTCAATACGATTTAGCAGCTCTGTTTCATACATTATGTTTTATACACTCACATACTGTATATGTGAGACACAGAGTTAAGCTGTGTTCACACACTGGATGTGGACAATATCGTTGTAGTAGTCGCTTGAATCATGTCATTTTGATTGCTCCGTTATCTGTTGCCCAAAAGTGTTCATTCGAGGGTTCAACTAATCGCCCCTTGGCGAACGCTGTCAATAGATAGGCAAGCGGATTTGAACAGCCGATCAACGTTTTAATCTCGCTCTTGTGTGAGTGAAAATGATAAAGACTGCACACAACTACATCTATTTCAAATCATGACTAGAATATAGATCGTTTATCATCACAAGCTGTCAAAAACCTCACACAGAGAGCCTGTGTTTTTCTCTTTCCCCGGCCGGCAGCTGTAGCCTCCTGCCAGGGATGACCGGGCAGGACCTCCCACTCAGCAAGATGTCACGTCAGGGCTAAACAGAACACAGTTTGTTGTCTCCAATACCAATTTGGGAGCTTGTTTTGTTTGCCAGGCACGTAAAACAGACGTGAAAATGGACAATATGTGTACCCGTTCTAAATGGGTTTTAATGCTGCTGGGGCAGCATTAAAACCCATTTAGAACGGGTACACATATTGTGTATCATTATTTTATGCTTTAACTATTGAAAAATAGCAGATATACAAGCTCACAGCGCGGCACCGAGTGCCGCGCTGCAAGCTTGTAGATCTGCTATTTTTTTTAAATCGTGAAAATTTGAATTTTGACCCGATTCTATAAGTATAGAATATAGAAACTTATAGTAAGTTCTATATGTTTTTTGAATCCTTCTAAGATTTTTGGAAAAACCTATGTTTCTATGTCAGCAATCTGGCTATAGCCATCGTCAAAGAAAAGCTCCTTTTCACTTAACTGGAGCTCAGTTGGTCTGTTCTTGAGAGACTACTATGTCAGTGGTTCTCAAACCTGTTCATGTGAAGGACCCCCAAAATGATATTTATTTGGCCACGGACCCCCATTCAACATATTTAGTTCCAGGGACCACCCAGAAGCAAAATTTGAGTTACAAACGTTCGCTTTGAAAATACATATATTCAAAGATTTGCACTCATTTTTATGACTTTTTCAAAAATAGCAGATCTACAAGCTCGCAGCGCGGCACTCGGTGCCGCGCTGTGAGCTTGTATATCTGCTATTTTTCACTGGTTAAAGCATTCAATAATAATTCTAGGCCTAAATGGGTTAATGTACCAGCCAGCGTTCATTTAGCTCTTCCATTTGTCCACTCTTTTAGAGATACAACGCCACCCAAAAAACATCTCTTTCAAGAGCCACCCACTCGTTACTATTGAACCGAGAGTTCCTGCTAAATCAGTTCAAGTGCCTCTACAAGGGCTTGTGAGTGTTGTCCTTATTCCTGTGTTGCTGCTTTTCAGTCGATTGGAGCCGGGCAAATCAGGGAGTCAAGTGGTCAACGGGCCATCTTCAGGGTAGCAGAGAACAGTAATCCATTGCCTTTATTATTTTATCATTACTTTCGTATCGGCAGCTTTGCCGTTACTGGTATTGGTATCGGAAACAACTCTAATTTGCGTTCCCCTCGGTTTGCGTTGCTCAATGCAATGTTGCGGCAAGTTCATCGACTTTGTAATGTAATCGCGGCGCTAGAACAATTATCTTTGCATCCGGTGTCAACACACCTGTAGCCTTAAAACAATCACAGAGTTAAAGAGGTGGTGCCATAGTTTTGTACTTTTTCTGTTTTTCATGTGTCTAGGAGGTTGAAAGTACTTCATTAGACCCCCTGATGTGTTTTTCTTTTTTGGAGAAATGATGTATTCTCTTAGTATTTGTTTGTTTTCTCTTGGAGGCTGCCACCTTGTGGTCAAAAGTGTCAGTTAAAAAACACAGATACTAAGTGTGTCACAGTATCAACTCCTCCCCAATTGCCATTCACCCAACACTGTGGGGTGTGGCTATATCAGCTGGGTCACCACCCAACATGCCATCCATGCATACTTAACTCATTTGTAGCCGATCCCGAGAATACTCGTGAAAAATACTCGAGTATTTAGAGTGCCGATCCCGAGTATACTCGCGAAAAGTACTGTATATGGAGTAACGCCGGTTCTCCTACCCTGTAGCCTGGCGGAAGGTCCTGGCACGATCGGCCTCGCCGATTCATCATCATCACGGATCCACGTGCACAAAATAGTAATCCCATAACATGGAGGCCGACGGAGAATCGCATCTTTAATGTCCATTTTCTCCAAACAACACTTTTAAAGCCAAGGATGGCATTAGATTCTCACTAATAAAACACATGTTGAAAAGCAACGATCCGCCATTACACAACCGCATGTTGATGACGATCGCTTCCGGTGAAGTGTTTACGCAATCGACTTCTAGCCTTCAAAATAAGAGACTGGCCGCTTATGGGAGCCTGCGGGAGGCACACTGGATATTTTAACCCGTTCATTTCTGGAGCACTAAATGGGTTAATGAACTGTGGGTGTGGCCACATAAAAACCCAATTTTAACTCTTTCTGTATACCTTTTTGGAAAAAATCTTCCTCCTAGTATAATCATAATACCTGATAATCATGTTTTAGAGGGGGGGGGGGGGGGGGGGAATCATGGCACCACCTCTTTAACCACTTAAACCCTTTACTTAGATTTCTGGCATCTCCCAAGGCCCTACACTAGGCCTCCTCCTACACAAATGCAATCTTTGATGAAAATAGTTGATGTACAAGCTCACGTTTAGGAAAATGTTCGCCCCCAGAACAGCGACACTAAGATTCTCTGAAAATGTCACTGTGTTAATTGAGAAGTGAGAAGTGTACTTCCAGGATGAACACTATACAGTCTCTCACACAAATGAGGAGCTGCTCCTGGGTGAGTGCTGTGTTGTGAACTCATCTGTGCGTCGGCTGCAGCTAACAGACAGAGATTAAAAGTCAAGTGAACATGAGTCATACTCATCAGGTTATTAGCTGAGCTGAAGACTCCCACTGTTTACTTCTTTCAACGACGACGCCTCGAGGAGAGACTTGTCTGGAAAAGAACTCTCCTACTCACTGGTCTCATGTATCTGACTCACTGGCTGTAATGAAGACCTACTCACTGGTCTCATGTATCTGACTCACTGGCTGTAATGAAGACCCACACATGATTAAACTGGTCTCATGTATCTGACTCACTGGCTGTAATGAAGACCCACACATGATTAAAACCCATTTAGGCCTAGAATTATTGAATGCTTTAACCAGTGAAAAATAGCAGATATACAAGCTCACAGCACGGCACAGAGTGCCGCGCTGGCACTCGGTGCCGTGGTCCCTGGAACTAAATTTTTTGAGATGGGGGTCCGTGGCCAAATAAATATCATTTTGGGGGTCCTTCACATGAAAAGGTTTGAGCACCACTGTCTCAAGAACAGACTAACTGAGCTCCAGTGAAGTGAAAAGGACCTTTTCTTTGACGATGGCTGGCCAGATTGCTGACATAGAAACATAGGGTTTTTCCAAAAATCTAATTTTCACAATTTTCAAAAATAGCAGATCTACAAGCTCGCAGAGCGGCACTCGGTGCCGCGCTGTGAGCTTGTATATCTTCTATTTTTTTTATATTTAAAGCATAAAATATTGCGTCATAATGTGTTCACTGTTCAGGCCTAAATGGGTTAAACTGTGGGAACGGAGGTACGAAGAGACAGATAAACAAGCTGTCATGAACTCAACGACATGAACCTTGTCGTAAATAGCAGGGTGATGTTACATACTGCTATGTGTGCATGTTGACTCACAGAGACACTGTTTTTTTTATAGTCACAGTCTCTTGTTAATACATTGCATTGGTTCACACCAAAATAGCACACACACAGCAGATCATGCTAGCCGAATCAAGCACCGTGTTGTGAGCTTGTAGATCGGCAATGTTTTTGCTACTTTTGTGCGACATGATATGCCCCCTCAGTCAATTCACCCTGGCCTGGCATCAGTCCTGGCGCACACCGACTGTAACTAGTTGAACAGTGAAGTGATGCAAAAGCAAAACCATGCTAATTAGTTTGTTTATGTTTGTGTCTTTCAGTGCATAGGCCTGCCCTACAGTATGTATGCATGATGTCCACCTTAAATATAGCTGCAGCCATTGCTGCTGCGGTGTCAACCCTGTGTACAACCAGGGAAACCAAAACAAAACACACACACACACACACACACACACACACACACACACACACACACACACACACACACACACACACACACACACACACACACACACACACACACACACACACACACACACACACACACACACACACACACACACACACACAGCTCCCCGATGCTTGCATGCTAACATTAAGAGTGAGTAGCAAACCAAAAACTTTCCAAAACCTACCGAGCTGTTCTGTGTGGGAACAAAGTTCTTCAGGTTGATATTGTTGGTCCACTTCTGTCGAACATCTTTTGTAACTCCTCCATCCATCATGGTAACAGACTACTAGAGTGACACAGCAGCCATTGCTGGCTGTGCCCTCAAAAAAAAGAAGAAAAAAAAACATGTACACTTTATGCACACATTTTGTCCACCAGAGGGTGCAGAAGCCAATCGAGAATGTTCACCTCTAATTTCATTGCGACCGTCAGGTCGCAGTTACTATCAAAACCTCCACCAGCTGTGAGTCCGTCAGTCCGTCAGTCAGTCCGTCCGTCAGTCAGTCTGTCTGTCACACCTCACACGTCACACTTTTGCCCTGCTCATATCTTTGCAACCGTTGCCCCGATCTATGCCAGATTTGGCACACACACTCCTTGCCTGCCAAACTACAACCTCCAAGGACCCCCGGAGCTCCAGGGACCCCCAAGTCCCTGGGGGACCCCCAGATGTAAAAAATGACCACATGTGCAAAAATGACCAAATGACCACCCCAACGGGGCTGCTCACGGGGAATTCCCGGGGACCACCGACTCCTGGTGCTCCAGAACCGATGCAAAAGTGGTGGCGCCCCCAGTGGAGGACCCCCTGCCACTGCAGCGCACATAAAATGCCGTAACTCGGGCTAGGAGCCACCGGGAGAGCCGGGGCCGGTACCTATTCGTCCGCCTCGCCGGCGCGGACACCCCACACCTCATTTCTCACATCGCCCTCTTCTAGCGCCACCATGAGGCCGATTCTTGCAAAACACATTTTTGGACACTGCTCCTACAATTTTTGCCCTAAAATCACTCAAATCGGTACACAGTATGTCTACACTCATGTCATCAACATGGATCTGTCCCATATAGCGCCACCTTCAGGCCGATTTTTTAAAACACATTTTTGGACACTGCTCCTACAGATTTTGCCCTAAAATCACACAAATCGGTACACAGTATGTCTACACTCATCTCATCAATATGGATGTCCCATATAGCGCCACCATCAGGCCGATTTTTTTCAACCACATTTTTGGACACTGCTCCTACACATTTTGCCCTAAAATCACGCTGCGACCTGACGGTCGCTTATCTCCCGATTAGGGAGTCTTACTGGTTTACTATTGTGGCAACCGAGAATGAAAGCTACCATATTGCCAGCAATTACCTTCTTTTAAAAACATGTTGCTGAGTGCTCTGCCATAAAGTAACCTAAGACCGTAATGTCTAATTATTGTGAGATTCTTTCACTAACAAATTATGTTCAATTACCACTTTTGTATTGAGCTTACACACTCCTGTATTTGACTTAGCAAACTCAACAGATTATAAAGCAAAACACCATCTGGTAACTTTAATTATGTGGCTTATTTGCACAATATTTTATCAGTGTTCGGTGTTGAAACTATATTTTAGTCACAAACACAAATTGCAAGAGGTGCTGGCTTTGTCTCCCCAGGGGCATAAACTGCAGAACAACAGGTAAAATATCTTCAAGTGATAAAAATATATTTCAATGTATTGAGCAAAGGCGACTGAAATGACCAACGCGTTTCGACACAAGATCTTCAACAGGGTCTGCATTTATAGTCGAGTAGGGCTAGTTAGTGCTCTTGTAACGACGGACATCGGGGGATTCGCTTCAAGTGCCATCGTGAAGATATCTGGGTTGTCATTTTGAACCCTTTGCCATGCATGCATGAGATTAATGTACGACCTCGTTCAAAGTATAACTCACAGTCTTAAGGAGCGCTACTGTTAAGTGCCTCACATTTAAACACGGGCCAAGCACTCCAAACTTTACTGACACAAGGCTACTCGAGAACGACTTGCGAAAGGAAGGAGTTGAATTATGGAAATGTGAGCTTTTATCACACGGGTAACTTTAAAATGACTTTTAAATCAAAGGAATGAAATCAAACGAATATGGGATACGTTATGTTTAATTGATGCTTCTGAAATGTGCACCAATTATGTTGTTTGAAGAGATTCAACACAATTAATATTGTTGTTTACAAAACATCAAATCACTGATGTTAAGATCAATGTAGTTCTTCAAAGTAACTAGGATACTAGGTAAACATCAACCCTAGCAGACAGACACACAGTCTTTATTAGATGAGAATAAAGACCAACATAATTAATCTAATTCCTTCTTCTAATCTAAAGCAGGCACGTGCACACATAATATAGACATCAAAGAGGGCTTGAGCCCCTGCCCTTTTATCCGTCTATAAAAAGTGCCCTCTCGAGACCATGAATGCAGTTTTTACTATGGTGAAAGAAATGCAAATGCTCTCTTTCCATGCCATACCTGAAGGCAGCATTCAACTAAATGGCTTTGCCAAACTCTCCTGAACTTGAATGCAGCGTCTAATGTTGAAAGAATTGCCTTCTCTGTGTATAAATCCATGCCGTTACGCCACATCTCCGGTATTCACTTGATTATGCTTACAGTTCAGTGGGAAGCACCGAAAATAGCCGACCTCCAAGCTAACAACGCGCCACAGTGTCACGTTGTGAGCTTGGAGGTCTGCTATTTTCGATTTTCACCAAAAGGCCCTTTTAGAAATGTCAGCCCCTGCCTCTGTAACATTCTCTGCACGTCCCTGATTTAATTTGTAAAAGCCATTCAGTGAAGATTATCTGTCTGGCTGGTTAACCCATTTAGGCCTAGGATTATTGACTGCTTTAACTATTGAAAAATAGCAGATATACAAGCTCACAGTGCGGCACCGAGTGCCGCGCTGCAAGCTTGTAGATCTGCTATTTTTGAAAAATCGTGAAAATTCGAATTTTGACCTGATTCTATAAGTGTCTTTTGAATCCTCTTAAGGTTTTTTTTGAAAAACCTATGTTTCTATGTCAGCAATCTGGCCAGCCATCATCAAAGAAAAGGTCCTTTTCACTTAAATGGAGCTCAGTTCGTCTGTTCTTGAGAGACTACTATGTCAGTGGTTCTCAAACCTTTTCATGTGAAGGACCCCGAAAATGATATGCATTTGGCCACGGACCCCCATCTCAAAATATTTAGTTCCAGGGACCACCCAGAAGCAAAATTTTAGTTACAAACGTTTGCTTTGAAAATACATATATTCAAAGATTTGCACACATTTTCACGACTTTTTCAAAAATAGCAGATCTACAAGCTCGCAGCGCGGCACCGTGAGCTTGTATATCTGCTATTTTTCAATAGTTAAAGCAGTCAATAATCCTAGGCCCTTTCAGACGGGGAGCGATTGACACCTTAGAACTTAATTTTCAATGAGAGGTGGGCGATATACAGTAGTTCGGACGCGCAGAGAAGAAGTTGAAGCGCCGGAGAGGCTAAGCGGGCGCGGTCACGTGAAATTCTCTCTCTCGTGCCCGTTCCATGCACGTGCCCGCAGGGCAGCAAGCGCTGGATCGTGGTCATCTTTTCATCCACGCTCCGTGCAGGAGGACAAAACAACAATGATTGGAGGTCGGCTATTTGCGGTGCTTGATACCACACTGAACTAAGCATAATCAAGTCAATACTGGAGATGTGGTGTAACGGCATGGATTTCTACACAGAGAGGGCAATTATTTCAACATAAGATGCTGCATTCAAGTTCAGGAGAGTTTGGACAAGGCAATTATCTTGAACACTGCCTCGGGTATGGCATGTAAAGAGGGCATTTGCGTTTCTTTCGCCATAGTTTAAACTGCATTCATGGTCTGGAGAGGGCACTTTTTTACGGACGGATAAAAGGACAGGGGTTCAAGCCCCCCTTGATGTCTATGTGTGCACGTGCCTGGTGTGTGTGTTGTTGGATTATACTATGCAAGCAGAACGTGTCAGTGTGGATCAGGAGGTGCAGTCACACTCACCTAATGGTTTCTACATTTATCTTATGGTCTGTTGACGGGATGTTCACTGTTCAGAAGCTCTGTGTGTGTGTGTGTGTGTGTGTGTGTGTGTGTGTGTGTGTGTGTGTGTGTGTGTGTGTGTGTGTGTGTGTGTGTGTGTGTGTGTGTGTGTGTGTGTGTGTGTGCGTGTGTGCGTGTGTGTGCGTGTGTGTGTGTGCGTGTGTGTGTGTTTGACGTG
Organism: Nannobrachium achirus; assembly: GCF_963921795.1. Lineage (NCBI taxonomy): Eukaryota > Metazoa > Chordata > Actinopteri > Myctophiformes > Myctophidae > Nannobrachium > Nannobrachium achirus. The sequence continues at coordinate 9,878,166 of NC_137825.1, read as the reverse complement.
ATGTTTCTCTGCCAGACTTTTGGATGACGTGTGATGGATGTTCTCATCATTCTGCACTTCTCTAAACCTCCCAGCTGAGAAAAAAACATTATTTTAGAATTTCTGTGTGAGTGTGAATGTGTGAGTGTGTATGTGTGTACACTACTGTACACACATACACGTGCGTGCGTGCGTGCGTGCGTGCGTGCTTGCTTGCGTGCGTGCGTGCGTGCGTGCAGGGGCGTCACACCAAATTCTGGGCCCTGGGTACAAGGATTCACTGCGGGCCCCCCATGAATGTTAACTATTGAAAAATAGCAGATATACAAGCTCACAGCGCGGCACCGAGTGCCGCGCTGCGAGCTTGTATATCTGCTATTTTTTTTAAATCGTGAAAATGTGTGCAAGAAACCTATGTCAAGGACCCCCAAGATGACATGTATTTGGCCACGGACCCCGATCTCAAAATATTTAGTTCCAGGGACCCCCAGAAGCAAAATTTGAGTTAGAAATGTTCGCTTAAAAAATACATATAATCAAAGATTTTCACACATTTTCACAACTTTTCAAAAATAGCAGATCTACAAGCTCGCATGTGTCGCGCTGTGAGCTTGTATATCTGCTATTTTTCAATAGATAAAGTTACTAGGGCCCCTCCACCTTGGGCCCCAGTAACTCAGTCCCACTTTCCTACCCCTTGTGACGCCCCTGCGTGTGTGCGTGCGTGCGTGTGTGTGTGCGTGTTGCGTTTCTCCTTGCCGTCTCTATCTCTCTGTGAAAACTGGAAATGAGTCCAGCAGCTTCTTCTTACAGCCTACATTTGATAGATTTTTCTTTATCAAAGTGTCACGCTTCCAAGACAGACCAGCCTATGCAGTATATGGACTTACAGGACACTTTTATATTTCATTTGACAATAAACAATTCGCCAACATAACAATTCACACAAACAATGCAGAAACAAATAACCGACTTTAACATTCAAGCTACCCTAATTGCTGGACTATAAGCCGCACCTGAATATAAGCTGCACCAGCTAAATTTAGAACAAAAAACAAATGTTTACATATATAAGCCGCACCTGACTATAAGCCGCAGGTGTCCTTCCTGCTTCCCGCTAGAGCGCCCCTGGTGGCTGTTAGCTGTACAAATCTATATATAAATCCTTGTTAAAGACCATTGTAAAACTAACTAACTGGCCGTTTGCTGTAAAAATCTTTATATAAGCCGCACTGCATAAGCCGCAGGGTTCAAAACATGGGGAAAAAGTCGCGGCTTATAGTCCGGCAATTACGGTACTATTTGAAAAGCTGAGACTGTCTTCTACTCCAGGCTCTAGAAACAAAATGTGCCGTCTTAAAGACTTCATAATAACATTTTGCATGTTCTCCCCGTGTCTCCTAGGGTAGATACCCTCACAAAAACATGCAGTAATCCTGGTCTCTATACTGCCTCCCCATGGCCAGCAGGGGCGCCTGATGGAGGGGAAGGGAATTGGTTGGAATAACGTGTTCCTTCCACACGCTACATCCAAAACCGGGGAAATCCCCACTGTCAGGTGAAAAGAAACAACTTGGACTCCTCATGCATAGAAGGAAGCATGAGGTCAGTCCGTTGTCTCCCCAGGCGCGGCAGAGGGAGAGCAGAGCCCAGGATTCCATAGGCAATTGGCACTGGGTGAAAAATGGTTTACAAAATCGTGGGATAAAAATTAAGAGATATAATTAAACAAAAATTCTAACTTCTGGCCATCATCCTCCCAGAATAGCTCAGGTTTTAGTTTTTAATCATGTCTACAGAGTGTTCTACACATGGAGGCAGAGACTAAAGGAGAGGACAGTGGCTGACTTGATCTGCCTCGACCACCTAGCTCAAATCACGGCCACTAAATTAATTTCCACAATGGCCACGGGTACGGCGTCCCCTCTGGTTTCATAATTACAGTTATGGAAATGTAATGTAGTCGTTTTAAGCTTATTACTGGCCATTATCGCTCTGTGTCTCTCTCTCTCTGGCTGGTCCACTATGACTGGAGCCATGATGTGGTGGGCGATAGCTCACGCCTCTGAGGAGACGAGAGGGGAAGAGAGAGATAACAGAGTGTCATTGTGAAGCCATAGCCTCTGAGCAGGGACGTGCTGGGCCCCTGATTCAGCCTGGGAAAAAGTTGTAGAGGCCCTCATTGCGCGCTATAGAGAGAGATCTCTCTCTATAGCGCTGCTGCTACTCAAAGATTTGCCATTTCAGATCATGACAAGTGACAAGCCAGTTGGCCAATGACATGAATTAGGCCTATATTTCGTTGTTGTTGAGTGGAAAACTGTCCAAAAAAAATTATTTAAACTAGTGAAAACAGCCGATCTACAAGCACACAACGCCTCGCGGTGCGAGGCGTTGTGTGCTTGTAGATCTGCTGTTTTCACTACTTTTGTGCAAACAGTTACATTTTTTACTTTTGTGCAAACAGTTTAATTTTTTCCTAATGGCCCGGCCTGGACCGGCCGTTCGGGAGTTGTCCCGCTTTTCACAATGGCCAGCACGTCCCTGCCTCTGAGAGAGAGAGAGAGAGAGAGAGAGAGAGAGAGAGAGCAGTAATGTGCACACATAGACATCAAAGGAGGCTTGAAAGCTTCTGCCCTTTTACCCGTCTGTAAAAAGTGCCCTCTCCAGACCATGAATGCAGTTTTTACTATGGTGAAAGAAATGCAAATGCCCATCTTTCCATGCCATACCTGAAGGCAGCATTCAAGAGAATTGCCTGGTCCTAACTCTCCTGAACTTGAATGCAGCATCTTTTGTTGATAGAATTGCCCTCTCTGTGTAGAAATCCATGCATGCCGTTACGCCACATCTCCAGTATTCACTTGATTATGCACTGAAAATAGCCGACTGCTATTAGTCTGCTATTTTCGATATTTTCACCAAAAGCCCCTTTTAGAAATGTCAGCCCCTCTGCACGTCCCTGAGAGACAGAGAGCATTGCAGAGAGCAGCAGGCACATCTTAAATGAAGTCATGTTGAAAGGACGCAACAAAGCTACTGGCTCTTATATGTTCTTGTGACTGAGGCTGCCATGTTGATGTTCACCGCCGGATACAGGAGAACATGATTAGACGCTACGTGTACTTTGTTACAGATGACAGGAACAGCTCGGAGCAGACAAAAGCTTTATACCCCCCCCCAAAAAAACAGAGAGTGGATAGAGTGAATGCTGCCTGTAACCAGGGGCGGTTATTAAAAACTATTAAAAACTGGGGGCTCCCCACAAAGGTAGTAAAAGGGGCCCCCCCATACGCACGCGCGAAGAATTGGTCTGCGCGAAACACAGTATGCGAGCGCGAAGCACGGAAATTAAAAATGCCACCCTCCAACAGCTCCACTAGGGTAGCTTCTCTTCATGGCTGCAGGCTGTCAAGTACAACAAACAAACAAACAAACCAACAGGATTAAGAGAACACCTACACCTGCATGACATTGAACACTTGATTGGCAGAGGAAGCCTATCTGTTGTCATTATGGTTGGTTTTAAATACCTAACCATAATCATTTTGTATCTATTTGATTAATTTAAGAAAAGCACACACATACCTACAGCAGAACTAACTTTCAACAACTAGTAGAACTGGTCAAGTGGAAAAAGGTCAAGTGGAAAAAGGTAGGAAAAAAGAACTACATTCCAACAAATTAGCCAGATAAGATGTCATCATGTCTCTCATATCAGCCATTCTCATGAAAAATGCTTATCTACAAGCTAATTATCAAGGGCAGAGCTTTTCAACCTTTTTCATTCTCAGCATTTGGGCCACAGACCACTATTTGCATTTGGGTTCATTTGGTTACCAACTCTCCATCATTTAGCTGGGAACCACCAGGAAATCCCGGACTACTGTTTGAAAACCAAATAGGTCATCATATTTTATTTCATATTTTATGCCATCATGACAAATCACTGATTTATCATGATGGAATACAAATATGAAATAAAATCACCTACTACATTTTGCAAGACCACCACGTTACATTTTTGCACAAACAACACAACAAAAGCCCATGCCACAACAAGCCCACATAATATATATTATTGTTTTTACATATTAACCTGTTATCAGTTCACTTTGACAAACATTCACGTCAAGTTGCATACCTATTTAAAGCTACATGTCTTGTGGTTACAGAACTGCAAACCATGTGTTTGTAGCATTGAAACTCGCGCTAATATCAACGTTGCAGTCCGACATACACAAACAAAGAAATTTTCATAAAGTTGCAGCTGCTACTCAACATCTTTGCACAAAACAACACAACGAAAGCCCATGCCACAACACTCCCACATAATATATATTATTGTTTTACATATTAACCTGTTATCAGTTCACTTTGACAAACATTCACGTCCACGCAAGCGTATGTTTCACATACACGGGCATGTTGCATACCTATTTAAAGCTACAGGTATTGTGATTACAGAACAGCAAACCATGTGTTTATAGCATCGAAACTCGCTAATATCAACGCGTTGCAGTCCGACATACACAAACAAAGACATGTTCATAAAGTTGCAGCTGCTACTCACGTTTGTTCAAAGCTGGATTCTAGTCCACGGCGATCTATTTCCACAATAATAATATATTCCTCTGCTCTGGCTTTGTTATTCCTTCTCCATGCTGACGCTGTTTTGTTTTGAGTCGACGCACTGTCTGTGACGCACGGGGAGAGAGTCGCCATATGGGCTACATTGAGAGAGCTATTTCCTCCTTCCTCTCAAAGGTGCCGGTGCGCATTTCAAAACAAGAGTCTCTTTTATTTTCAATTATACTATTGATCATTCAACACACGTTTTATTTTGAAATTATACCGGAAATAGTAGTAGTACTTGAGACTGCTTCATGCTCGGGACAGGTAGGTAGAAAAAAAGAACCTGCTGCTGACTGAAATGTAATTATCAATCAGCCCAGCAGGGGGCCCCCTCTGCCCAGGGGCTCTACGCAGGTGCGTAGTGTGCGTAGAGCAATTAACCGCCGCTGCCTGTAACTGCAAACTGTTCCTGTTCGCTGATGACTCAGCACTCGGGAGAATTGCAGGTTGAGGAAGCTCTCGGCTCTGAAGTCACCAAAATCCGTACTTGGCTTACCGAAAACAAACTGTTACCGTACCTTGGGAAAACACAATCCATTCTTTTTGGGACATTCTCTAAGTGAGATAAATGTAAACAATTTAAAGTTGGTGACGCAGTAATCTATGGCAAAGAAGAGATTACCTATTTGGGCTGTAAAAATAAATACCTGTCTTGGGATAGCATGGAAACAAAAGCGATCAAAAAAGAAAATCAAAGAACAAGATATTTGGGCAGAATTTCCACTTTTGTCCAAAAAAAAGTGCCCACAGGACCCTTGCTCGGGGCCTTCATTCAGCCCCTCTTTTACTATGCTAGCAACTCCTGGTACTCCAACATCAAAAGATCACTAAAGACTAAGCTCCAAACCTCCCAAAACAAACTGATTCGACTGCTTCTCCACCTGGGGCCCATGGCCCACCTTTTTCCTACACATTTTTCTAGACTAGTTTGGCTCAGGGCAGAAGACAGGGTTAAACAACTAAACATGGGATTGGCTTTCAAAATAGTCAATGCGATTCTGCCCTCAATCCCCCTCAATACCCGCATATCTGACTAAACACCTCCAACAAATTAGCAACACCCATAGCCACAATACTAGAGTGCAAACAACGATCAAAATGTCGACTGTCTGTCCTACTCTGTTGTCACATACTGGCCTAGACACAGAACACCATATATGGGCATAGGACACGGAACACCATATATGGGCATAGGACACGGTACACCATATATGGGCATAAACGGGTGAAAAAGCGCCCGCATTTCTGACATCACTGATACAGCCGCCTGTACAGCGCATGTGTCGCCTTACGCTTGGTGAATGATGAGCATCTCTAGAAAGCAGGGTGTGATGTATGACGAGGTGGCGGCTCGGTCAAGAGGTTTAATATATCGTCGTTGTCGGGTGGAAACCTTGTATGTCCAAAACCGTTCGTTTTATATTTATCATTTTAAAAATGATTTATACTAGTGAAAACAGCCGATCTACAAGCACACAACGCCTCGCACCGCGAGGCGTTGTGTGCTTGTAGATCGGCTGTTTTCACTACTTTTGTGCAAACAGTTACATTTTTTACTTTTGTGCAAACAGTTTAATTTTTTCCTAATGGCCCGGCCTGGACCGGCCGTTCGGGAGTTGTCCCGCTTTTCACAATGGCCAGCACGTCCCTGCCTCTGAGAGAGAGAGAGAGAGAGAGAGAGAGAGAGAGAGAGAGAGAGAGAGAGAGCAGTAATGTGCACACATAGACATCAAAGGAGGCTTGAAAGCTTCTGCCCTTTTACCCGTCTGTAAAAAGTGCCCTCTCCAGACCATGAATGCAGTTTTTACTATGGTGAAAGAAATGCAAATGCCCATCTTTCCATGCCATACCTGAAGGCAGCATTCAAGAGAATTGCCTGGTCCTAACTCTCCTGAACTTGAATGCAGCATCTTTTGTTGATAGAATTGCCCTCTCTGTGTAGAAATCCATGCATGCCGTTACGCCACATCTCCAGTATTCACTTGATTATGCACTGAAAATAGCCGACTGCTATTAGTCTGCTATTTTCGATATTTTCACCAAAAGCCCCTTTTAGAAATGTCAGCCCCTCTGCACGTCCCTGAGAGACAGAGAGCATTGCAGAGAGCAGCAGGCACATCTTAAATGAAGTCATGTTGAAAGGACGCAACAAAGCTACTGGCTCTTATATGTTCTTGTGACTGAGGCTGCCATGTTGATGTTCACCGCCGGATACAGGAGAACATGATTAGACGCTACGTGTACTTTGTTACAGATGACAGGAACAGCTCGGAGCAGACAAAAGCTTTATACCCCCCCCCAAAAAAACAGAGAGTGGATAGAGTGAATGCTGCCTGTAACCAGGGGCGGTTATTAAAAACTATTAAAAACTGGGGGCTCCCCACAAAGGTAGTAAAAGGGGCCCCCCCATACGCACGCGCGAAGAATTGGTCTGCGCGAAACACAGTATGCGAGCGCGAAGCACGGAAATTAAAAATGCCACCCTCCAACAGCTCCACTAGGGTAGCTTCTCTTCATGGCTGCAGGCTGTCAAGTACAACAAACAAACAAACAAACCAACAGGATTAAGAGAACACCTACACCTGCATGACATTGAACACTTGATTGGCAGAGGAAGCCTATCTGTTGTCATTATGGTTGGTTTTAAATACCTAACCATAATCATTTTGTATCTATTTGATTAATTTAAGAAAAGCACACACATACCTACAGCAGAACTAACTTTCAACAACTAGTAGAACTGGTCAAGTGGAAAAAGGTCAAGTGGAAAAAGGTAGGAAAAAAGAACTACATTCCAACAAATTAGCCAGATAAGATGTCATCATGTCTCTCATATCAGCCATTCTCATGAAAAATGCTTATCTACAAGCTAATTATCAAGGGCAGAGCTTTTCAACCTTTTTCATTCTCAGCATTTGGGCCACAGACCACTATTTGCATTTGGGTTCATTTGGTTACCAACTCTCCATCATTTAGCTGGGAACCACCAGGAAATCCCGGACTACTGTTTGAAAACCAAATAGGTCATCATATTTTATTTCATATTTTATGCCATCATGACAAATCACTGATTTATCATGATGGAATACAAATATGAAATAAAATCACCTACTACATTTTGCAAGACCACCACGTTACATTTTTGCACAAACAACACAACAAAAGCCCATGCCACAACAAGCCCACATAATATATATTATTGTTTTTACATATTAACCTGTTATCAGTTCACTTTGACAAACATTCACGTCAAGTTGCATACCTATTTAAAGCTACATGTCTTGTGGTTACAGAACTGCAAACCATGTGTTTGTAGCATTGAAACTCGCGCTAATATCAACGTTGCAGTCCGACATACACAAACAAAGAAATTTTCATAAAGTTGCAGCTGCTACTCAACATCTTTGCACAAAACAACACAACGAAAGCCCATGCCACAACACTCCCACATAATATATATTATTGTTTTACATATTAACCTGTTATCAGTTCACTTTGACAAACATTCACGTCCACGCAAGCGTATGTTTCACATACACGGGCATGTTGCATACCTATTTAAAGCTACAGGTATTGTGATTACAGAACAGCAAACCATGTGTTTATAGCATCGAAACTCGCTAATATCAACGCGTTGCAGTCCGACATACACAAACAAAGACATGTTCATAAAGTTGCAGCTGCTACTCACGTTTGTTCAAAGCTGGATTCTAGTCCACGGCGATCTATTTCCACAATAATAATATATTCCTCTGCTCTGGCTTTGTTATTCCTTCTCCATGCTGACGCTGTTTTGTTTTGAGTCGACGCACTGTCTGTGACGCACGGGGAGAGAGTCGCCATATGGGCTACATTGAGAGAGCTATTTCCTCCTTCCTCTCAAAGGTGCCGGTGCGCATTTCAAAACAAGAGTCTCTTTTATTTTCAATTATACTATTGATCATTCAACACACGTTTTATTTTGAAATTATACCGGAAATAGTAGTAGTACTTGAGACTGCTTCATGCTCGGGACAGGTAGGTAGAAAAAAAGAACCTGCTGCTGACTGAAATGTAATTATCAATCAGCCCAGCAGGGGGCCCCCTCTGCCCAGGGGCTCTACGCAGGTGCGTAGTGTGCGTAGAGCAATTAACCGCCGCTGCCTGTAACTGCAAACTGTTCCTGTTCGCTGATGACTCAGCACTCGGGAGAATTGCAGGTTGAGGAAGCTCTCGGCTCTGAAGTCACCAAAATCCGTACTTGGCTTACCGAAAACAAACTGTTACCGTACCTTGGGAAAACACAATCCATTCTTTTTGGGACATTCTCTAAGTGAGATAAATGTAAACAATTTAAAGTTGGTGACGCAGTAATCTATGGCAAAGAAGAGATTACCTATTTGGGCTGTAAAAATAAATACCTGTCTTGGGATAGCATGGAAACAAAAGCGATCAAAAAAGAAAATCAAAGAACAAGATATTTGGGCAGAATTTCCACTTTTGTCCAAAAAAAAGTGCCCACAGGACCCTTGCTCGGGGCCTTCATTCAGCCCCTCTTTTACTATGCTAGCAACTCCTGGTACTCCAACATCAAAAGATCACTAAAGACTAAGCTCCAAACCTCCCAAAACAAACTGATTCGACTGCTTCTCCACCTGGGGCCCATGGCCCACCTTTTTCCTACACATTTTTCTAGACTAGTTTGGCTCAGGGCAGAAGACAGGGTTAAACAACTAAACATGGGATTGGCTTTCAAAATAGTCAATGCGATTCTGCCCTCAATCCCCCTCAATACCCGCATATCTGACTAAACACCTCCAACAAATTAGCAACACCCATAGCCACAATACTAGAGTGCAAACAACGATCAAAATGTCGACTGTCTGTCCTACTCTGTTGTCACATACTGGCCTAGACACAGAACACCATATATGGGCATAGGACACGGAACACCATATATGGGCATAGGACACGGTACACCATATATGGGCATAAACGGGTGAAAAAGCGCCCGCATTTCTGACATCACTGATACAGCCGCCTGTACAGCGCATGTGTCGCCTTACGCTTGGTGAATGATGAGCATCTCTAGAAAGCAGGGTGTGATGTATGACGAGGTGGCGGCTCGGTCAAGAGGTTTAATATATCGTCGTTGTCGGGTGGAAACCTTGTATGTCCAAAACCGTTCGTTTTATATTTATCATTTTAAAAATGATTTATACTAGTGAAAACAGCCGATCTACAAGCACACAACGCCTCGCGGTGCGAGGCGTTGTGTGCTTGTAGATCTGCTGTTTTCACTACTTTTGTGCGACGGCCTTGTATGATGAAGCAGGGCTTTGCTTTGCGAAAGAACGTACAAATTTGAAACTTGGACATAAGAGGTTTCCACCCGACAACGACGATATGCATGAGTGCACGATGGGCAAAAAGCCTCCTGCATCTGCAGACTGGCAGCCACCACGTCTGCCTGCCCATCTCCCCTGGCACCTATCCTGGCATATGGTGTTATGAGGGCGTGCATGCAGCAGCCCTGGCACCTATCCTGGCATGTGGTGTTATGAGGGCATGCATGCAGCAGCCCTGGCACCTATCCTGGCATGTGGTGTTATGAGGGTGTGCATGCAGCAGCCCTGCCACCTATCCTGGCATGTGGTGTTATGAGGGTGTGCATGCAGCAGCCCTGGCACCTATCCTGGCATGTGGTGTTATGAGGGCATGCATGCAGCAGCCCTGCCACCTATCCTGGCATGTGGTGTTATGAGGGCGTGCATGCAGCAGCCCTGGCACCTATCCTGGCATGTGGTGTTATGAGGGTGTGCATGCAGCAGCCCTGCCACCTATCCTGGCATATGGTGTTATGAGGGCGTGCATGCAGCAGCCCTGGCAGTGGAAGCACCCGCTGACACACTTTGTTGGAGTGTGACCACTAAAGATAAGCTGCTGGGTGGCAAAGCCCCAGGGTCCTATGAAGCCCCAGGGTCCTATGAAGCTCCAGGGTCCTATGAAGCCCCAGGGTCCTATGAAGCTCCAGGGTCCTATGAAGCTCCAGGGTCCTATGAAGCCCCAGGGTCCTATGAAGCTCCAGGGTCCTATGAAGCCCCAGGGTCCTATGAAGCTCCATGGTCCTATGAAGCTCCAGGGTCCTATGAAGCCCCAGGGTCCTATGAAGCTCCAGGGTCCTATGAAGCCCCAGGGTCCTATGAAGCTCCATGGTCCTATGAAGCTCCAGGGTCCTATGAAGCCCCAGGGTCCTATGAAGCTCCATGGTCCTATGAAGCTCCAGGGTCCTATGAAGCCCCAGGGTCCTATGAAGCTCCATGGTCCTATGAAGCTCCAGGGTCCTATGAAGCCCCAGGGTCCTATGAAGCTCCATGGTCCTATGAAGCTCCAGGGTCCTATGAAGCCCCAGGGTCCTATGAAGCTCCATGGTCCTATGAAGCTCCAGGGTCCTATGAAGCTCCATGGTCCTATGAAGCCGGAAGGCGCTTTGTGAGGCTGTCATGATGCGTTGAGCACGCAATGTGAAAACACCGTGATAACGTGCTAGAGATCGATGCGCCAACAATACACTAGCGATGCTTTATCGATACGATATTATTGCGACCGTAGGGAGAAATTACAATCAAACCTGGCAGAACCTTGACCTTCAGTAAGTAGGTAGGTAGCGCCTCAATGTATATAGCTGACCTATTGTGACATCACATTGTTGACCCATATTTGGCAATGCCCATGTATGAACAAGACAGAATTCATTTACAAATTCTTCAATGTCTATAGCTGACCTGCCCATATATGGAGATTCCTGATGTCATCAATATTAAGCCCATAGCTTGGAATGCACATATATGGACATATTGTGTGAGTCTCATGTGGTATATAACATCAGTCATATCCATATTTGGGAACATATTTCGTCCACATTTTGTTGAACTTAAACAACCAACCGCAACTCGAATCACACCATCCTGTGCGAATTCCGTCCTGTGCAACCTCACCCTTTAGGTTTAGGGCAAGGTCGCTTTTCTCCCTTAAGGCCTCTTACTGGTAATACTCTGATGTGATAAAGACAGAATACAACACCATACGATACAATAAGATACCACATTCTATCATACCCATAAAAAGACCAGGCCCAAAACACGTGCCAAGCGGAACGGCACGGGGGCTCGATCCCAGCTCGGTGCACAGAACCGCTACAATACGATGCGACGTGATTTATAATAAATATCATAAAGCAACGTGATTTGATGCACGATTCCGAATCGATAAGATGCAATACTAATGGGATATGATTCGACAGGATGAGACACAATACAATGCAATACAATACGATGCAATAAAGATACAATATGGTACAATTATCATAAAGCTACCGTAAAATGAGATAAGAAGCCAATACAACAATTATACAACGATAGGATAAAGATAGAATAAAAGGTTATTCCTATTAACTGGGTATTAAGGCAGAAGGCAGTGAAATTATATACTGTAGATAAACTAACAGAAGCCAGAAGCATTTTGTTGCTATAGAGAGCAGGTCGAAGTTACAGCAGATAGAGAATGTTAGAAAGGCAGCCTTTTGGTGAAAATAGAAAAAATAGCAGACCTCCAAGATCACAATGTGTCGCGCTGCGACGCATTGTGAGCTTGGATGTTGGCTATTTCCGGTGCTTGATACCACACTGAACTAAGCATAACCAAGTCAATACTTGAGATGCGGCGTATGGCATGGATATCTTCACAGAGAGGGTAATTCTTTCAACATAAGATGCTGCATTCAAGTTTGGACCAGGCAATTCTCTCGAATGCTGCCTTCAGGTATGGCATGGAAAGATAGGGCATTTGCATTTCTTTCACCATAGTAAACATTGCATTCATGGTCTGGAGAGAGAACTTTTTACAGACGGGTAAACGTGCAGGGGCTCAAGCCCCCTTTGATGTCTATGTGTGCACGTGCCTGCAGACAGCTGTGTCCCAGTGGAGCTTGGGTTTTAGACTCACTGTGGATCAGACCCTCCTCACTCCACAGGATCATTCTTTGATATGGAAAATAACGTGCAGACACCACATCAATTATGGAAGAATTAATACTCTGGGTACAGAGGTACAGTACTATGGAAGCATAAACCTGACATAATTAAAATGAAATGGCAAATGCGAAAATTAAATTGAAATAACAGAATTGCTTTTGAATCTTCAGGAAATGCACGCATTTTTGGAGACAAAAATGAATGTAAAATGCAATGGCGTTTACATTTTCCATATACAGGTGCTCATTCTATGACAAAATTAAAATTATAAATAAAAGATCAATTTTTTTTTAAATGACCGCTAATTTGTTGACAATATTAAAATGAAAATGCAATTTTGAAAATGAAAATAAAATAGAGAAATGCTTTTTAATCTTCAGACAATGAAAGCATTTTTTGAGACAAAAATTAATGTATAATGCAATAGCATTTCCATTTAATAAAAGGTCATTTGATTTAACATTTTCAATAAAGGCCATGCTAAATAATTAACAATATTAAAATGAAAAAGCTACTTTGAAAATGTAATTTAAATAAGGGTAATGCTTTTTATTTTTAAGCTAATAGATGCATCTTTTGAGACACAAATGAATGTATAATTCAATAGCATTTACATTTAATCTCCATGTGTGCTCATTCTATGACAGATTGTAAAAGCAAATGCAAATCACATTTGCGATTTCATTTTCCAATTGTAGCCGCTCAAAACATGACAGAATTCAAATGGTCCTTTGGCTAAAGTGATGGCGCAGGAAAGTGATGTCATAGGAGTAATCCTTCAACACAGGAGCTTCGACGTTTCAGAATAAAAGCTCATCTCCATTGCCTGAATTTTTGTTGTGTTTAGAAATATTCCGGGGACCCCCGCGGACCCCCCGGCGCCGTTCCGATTTTCTGCCCAGCTATATTAACTGCAGGAGGGCCAAAATTTTTTGCGGGGAATCCGGGACTTTGACCGGCCGGACCCCTCCAGGGGGGTCCGCGGACCCCCGCAAAATTGACGGCGCCGCCTAGTGGCACCGCCTGGTACTACAGCGCACTTAAAACCCCACAGCTCGGGCTAGGAGCGACCGACCGACGTGGGACCGGTACCCACGCGTCCGCTCAGTGCCCCGGAGCCAGGGGACCCCCGCGGACCCCCTGGAGCCCCGCGGACCCCCCGGCGCCGTTCCGATTTTCTGCCCAGCTATGTTAACTGCAGGAGGGCCAAAACTTTTGCGGGGAATCCGGGACTTTGACCGGCCGGACCCCTCCAGGGGGGTCCGCGGACCCCCTCAAAATTGACGGCGCCGCCTGGTGGCGCCGCCCGGTACTACAGCGCACTTAAAACCCCACAGCTCGGGCTAGGAGCGACCGACCGACGCGGGAATGGTACCCACGTGTCCGGCTCGGTGTTCCGGAGCCGGGGGCCCCCCCGGACCCCCGCGCCGGCACAAGAAATCCGTCCAAAAGCAACCGTTCCACCGCCTCCGGGGGGTCCCCGGGTGGTCCCCGAACCCCCGCAGAGGACCGGGGGCTCCCGGGGGTCCCCGGCTGCCCGCCGAGCGCCCTGGCCCCGCCACGCCGCCCGGGGGACCCCCTGGGCCCAAACAACGCCGAAAAACACCCATCTATAGCAGCTCCTCAAGCTCGCAAAACTCTAAAGGCCGCAGCTCAACCGCCTCTGCGGGGGTCCGGGGACCCCCCGGAGGCGGTGGAACGGCTGCTTTTGGCCGGACCCGCGTGGGTCCCCCGGCTCCGGGGCACCGAGCCGGACGCGTGGGTACCGGTCCCGCGTCAGTCGGTCACTCCTAGCCCGAGCAGTGGGGTTTTAAGTGCGCTGCAGTACGGGGCGGCGCCACTAGGCGGTGCTGTAAATTTTGCCGTGGTCCGTGGACCCCCCTGGAGGGGTCCGGCCGGTCAAAGACCCGGATTCCCCGCAAAAGATTTTGGCCCTACTGCAGTTAACATAGCTGGGCAGAAAATCGGAACGGCGCCGGGGGGTCCGCGGGGGTCCCCGGAGCTCCAGGGGGTCCGCGGGGGTCCCCTGGCTCCGGGGCACCGAGCCGGACGCGTGGGTACCGGTCCCGCGTCGGTCGGTCACTCCTAGCCCGAGCTGTGGGGTTTTAAGTGCGATGCAGTACCGGGCGGCGCCACTAGGTGGTGCCGTCAATTTTGTGGGGGTCCGCGGACCCCCCTGGAGGGGTCCGACCGGTCAAAGTCCCGGATTCCTCGCAAAAATTTTTGGTCCTCCTGCAGTTAACATAGCTGGGCAGAAAATTGGAACGGCGTCGGGGGGTCCGCGGGGGTCCCCGGAGCTCCAGGGGGTCCGCGGGTCGGCCGTGAGCCGAGCGGGGCCGGCCTCTTGCCCCTGGAGCTCCCGGCTGGTATCACCAGGTCCCCGGGCCGAAATATTTCTAAACACTTAGAAAAATTCAGGCAATGGAGATGAGCTTTTATTCTGAAACGTCGAAGCTCCTGTGTTGAAGGATTACTCCTATGACATCACTTTCCTGCGCCATCACTTTAGCCAAAGGACCATTTGAATTCTGTCATGTTTTGAGCGGCTACAATTGGAAAATGAAATCGCAAATGTGATTTGCATTTGCTTTTACAATCTGTCATAGAATGAGCACACATGGAGATGAAATGTAAATGCTATTGAATTATACATTCATTTGTGTCTCAAAAGATGCATCTATTAGCTTAAAAATAAAAAGCATTACCCTTATTTAAATTACATTTTCAAAGTAGCTTTTTCATTTTAATATTGTCAATTATTTAGCGTGGCCTATATTGAAAATGTTAAATCAAATGACCTTTTATTAAATGGAAATGCTATTGCATTATACATTAATCTTTGTCTCAAAAAATGCTTTCATTGTCTGAAGATTAAAAAGCATTTCGCTATTTCATTTTCATTTTCAAAATTGCATTTTCATTTTAATATTGTCAACAAAATTAGCGGTCATTTAATTTTTTTTTTTTTCAAATGATCATTTATTTATAATTTAAATTTTGTCATAGAATGAGCACCTGTATATGGAAAATGTAAACGCCATTGCATTTTACATTCATTTTTGTCTCCAAAAATGCGTGCATTTCCTGAAAATTCAAAAGCAATTCTGTTATTTCAATTTAATTTTCGCATTTGCCATTTCATTTGAATTATGTCAGGTTTATGCTTCCATACAGTACAGTAGCTAGCCCTCTTATTCCAACAGAATTTAAATATTTTACATCTGATTAAAAGACATTTTAGTCATTACACAGACTCGACTTTGAATGACCTCTCTCTCTATCTGAACGCTAGCACAGATCAGGTGGACTTTTTGTATTTTGTGCAGTGTTAAATATTAGTCGATGAAGGATGACATTGCCGGGTTATTTCACCGCTTCATAGAGCGATACAGCTACTATATAACTAAAGTACAATAACTAAGAAATATAAATAAGAAATATTACAACTAAATATTTGATGAACAGACCGCAGTGAAAAACTTTAAGAATCAAGTCCACCTGGGTTGGGGAATAATCATAATAAGTCTGTATTAAGTCTCCATTAGCAACGTGCACTATATCGTCGATAGTCAAGACAAGGTGTGAAAATAATAATGTAAGGGGTGATAAATGTTGCTATTGTTGAGACATAAGCACCAACAGAGTCATACAGGAAACATGGAGTGGACTGCCTACTCCAGTCCAGGAGGTGGACTGAGTCATCACCGCAAGTGCAGTTCAAGTGTATGTGGGTCTGGTTCAGTTCAAGTGCTGTGGGTCTGGATCACACATTGTCTGTGGGTCTCAGTGTAGTTCAAGTGTCTGTGGGTCTGGTTCACATAGGACGGAGTGGAAGATCAGCCAGATAATCTGAGCAGCAGTGGGAGAGAGAGAGAGGTATTGTGTTCGCGGTGTCGCACCAAATTCTGGGCCCTGGGTACAAGGATTCACTGCGGGCCCCGCATGTGCTTTAACTATTGAAAAATAGCAGATATACAAGCTCACATTAGATCTGCTACAAAATGATATGTAATTGGCCACGGACACCCCATCTCAAAATATTTATTTCCAGGAACTCCCCCAGGAGCAAAATTTGTTTGCTTAAAAAATACATATAATCAAAGATTTGCAAACATTTGCACACAGTTTTCAAAAACAGCAGATATACAAGTTCTTGTATATCTGCTATTTTTCAATAGCTAATATAATCTAGGCCCCTCCACCTTGGGCCCTAGTAACTCAGTCCCACTCCCCCCCCCCCCCCCCTCTCCCCTCTCTTGTGACGCCCCTGACAGTCTGTGACAGAAGACCAGAGCTGAGGCACAAAGGCAAAGCTCTCAATCTACCGGTAACCGGTCAAACCTCCTTCCTTCTCTCTCTCTCTCACCTGGGTGGGTCTCATGTGGGGCACGGCCAAAAGAACATGATCACAGACCAGGGACGTGCAGAGAATGTTAAGAGAGACAGGGGATAACATTTCTTAAAGGGCCTTTTGGTGGGTTTTTTTGGGGGGGTAAAACATAGCAGACCTCCAAGCTCACAGTATTTTCGGGTTACATGATAACACACTGAACTAAGCATAATCAAGTCAATACAGGAGATAACGTCATGTATTTCTACACAGAGAGGGCAATTCTTTCAACATAAGATGCTGCATTCAAGTTCAGGAGAGTTTGGACAAGGCTGTTTCTCTTAGAATGCTGCCTTCAGGTATGGCATGGAAAGAGGGCATTTGCATTTCTTTTACCATAGTAAAAAAACTGCATTCATGGTCTGGAGAGGGCACTTTTTACAGACGGATAAAAGGGCCCCCTTTGATGTCTAGGTGTGCACGTGCCAGTCGCAGACAGCCACAAGCAGCCAGAATGGGTTTTTCTCAGGAGGGCAACCGGCTGGCTGGCATCTCCCTCATGGATTGGGTAAGAAGAGACTGAGATGGGGCAGCTAGGGCGGTAGTGGCTTAGAAGGTAGAGCGTCCGCTTGGGATAAGCTGAAAGCTCCCAGTTCGATCCCTGGCTCCCCCTGAGTCATAGTGTCGGAAGAGTCCTTTGAGCAAGACTCTGAACCCCTAATTACTCCCTGATGAGCAGGTTGGTGCCTTGCATTGGTTTCCTCTGCCATTGGTGTATGAGTGTGTGAATCAGGCACGTGCACACATAGACAATTAGACATCAAAGGGGGCTTGAGCCCCTGCCCCCTTATCCGTCTGTAAAAAGTGCCCTTTCCAGTTCCAGTTTTTACTATTGTGAAAGAAATGCAAATGCCTCCTTTCCATGCCATACCTGAAGGCAGCATTCAAGAGAATTGCCTTGTCCAAACCCTCCTGAACTTGAACGCAGCATCTTATGTTGAAAGAATTGCCCTCTCTGTGTAGAAATCCATGCCGTTACGCCAGTAACAGCAGTTGTAGTGTGGTATAACCCACCAAAAATAGGCAACCTCCAAGCTCACAACGCACTCACAGCGCAACGAGGTCTGCTATTTTTCAACCAAAAGGCCCTAGAAATTTCAGCCCCCTGCCTTTCTCTACATTCTCTGCACTTCCCTGGTGTGAATGGGTGAATGTAATGCACGATCATTGTAAAGCACCTTGGATAAAGGCGCCATATACTGTAAATGGTGCATTTATATACGTAGCGCTTTGTATCCAAAGTGCCAGAACTGGGAACCTTAATTGCGGCTCCCATCCGACCACTCTACCCCTGAGCCACTGAGTAAACGGTACATTTACAGTAAATGTACCGCTTATATTCTCACAGGAGAATGTCTCACATGAGTCACTGCTACTTTCCATAGAGGAGGAGGTTTGGGCGTCTAGAAATCAGGGGCGTCAATTGGGTATGGCAGGGGTACAGTATGTAGCTGCCATACCCTGGGTCCAGGGGGAAAATAAAAGTTACTTTTAAATATAAATCCATGAATGTCTCTTTGTCTATCTGTGCTGGTTATTATGTTGTTAAATTACACTAAAATAACTACAAATGCAAAATCTAACAAAATGGTCACTTTAATAAGGTAATCACAACGCCTCGCAGCGCGAGGCGTTGTGAGCGGCTATTTTCACAATAGAACCGTGTTATCCAAAATGTAATGCCTCTTTTCCATGAGGACTCCCATCTTTGTGTGACGGAGAGAGTCGCAGCCCCAGCCTTGAAGCCTCAAAAGTCTAGTATCTCCCCCAGACCAAAGAGATGACTCTTTGGTCTAGCGGTTAAGATATTGGACTTTCACACGGGAGACCCGGGTTCAAAGCCGGGAGGGGAGGTTCGGATCACCTCCGTTACATTTGCCATACCCTAGCTTTTGCTGAACCGACGCCACCGCTAGAAATGAAGTCTCCTGGACGGTCGGCCTCCCCGGGGAGGTTTCTCCAGGCCCGGTCCAGCTGGGCAGAGGCCACAGGGCACAGGCTGAGAGGACTGAGGACCAGGTGTGGGAGAGTCTATCTCAGGGTTCCCCATTTTCCCCAAGGGCCGAATTATGTCTAGGGTACCAAGCCGAGGGTACAACATTGCAGGGGGTAGGGATGTCACGATACCAGAAATCTAGTAGTCGGTACCAATACCATTGAAATTCCACGATTCTCGATACTATTTCGATACCACGATAAAAAAAATAAATAAACCCCATGTAGTTCAACATACACTCCTTTATTAGAAGTGAACAACAAACAACAATACTGTATGCTTAAACAGAAGTTGCACGTAGCTTTAAATGATTAAAATAAAATAATGTGCATGTAGCCTTAAAAAAATGTATCATTAATAACATCAAAGTGTTGGCTGTGTGTGTGTTGCTGCTGCTGGCTTTGCTCTGGCCTGTCCTCCCTGTCAAAGTCCTCCTCTGGCTGATACTGTGAAAAGAACATTGAGATTTCAGTTAGTAGGTGTAGCTAAGTGACTGACTACAGCAACAATATGAAAACAGCATAGGCTGTAATAACACGCAAACACAAAAACACACACACACACACACACACACACACACACACACACACACACTCTCTCTCTCAGTGCAAGCAGTCATTTAATGACGTGGTGAAACCATTTTTAGTGATATTTATTACAAATCATAGCCCATTACAACCACACTGTCCACACACACACACACACACACACACACACACACACACACACACACACACACACACACACACACACACACACTATTATTACAACCGCACGCACGCACGCACACACACACACACACACACACACAATCCTAGCGTAAAAAAAAAAGTCTAGAAGAACATTGGCCAAACATCAATGCCAGCCTTCTCAAACAAAGAATAACGTGTATGTATTATTCCAGCGATTTTTAACGTTACGTTAGGCGAGTTACGTTAGGCGATACAGTAAATGAGCTGCCTTGCAACTTTATGTAACTTTATGCGGGACAGAAGGGGCTGCTCTCCGTGACGAGGCTGGACACAACCTTAACGTTACTTTGCCAGGCAGCTCATTTACTGTGTGGGCTCACCATAGTAACGTTATTAGATATGGACAACAATGATAACACGTGAATTCAAATGCACTCACCTTGAATTCTTTGTACAAGTCTGGATGTCGGTCTTTTAGATGTTTCGCTAGTTGGATGTGTCCCCCCCCCCTCCTTTCGTCTGGAAACGGTTACGGGCCGGGCATACAGGTTTTTGATGATCACCTATTAATCCCTGCTCATCCTCGAATGCAACGTACTATACGCGACTTTTGTTTAGTTTTTCTTCTCAAGGGGCAGCTGTCGCTGCTGGTTGGAGACGACGCGATGCAGATGCGTGTACCGCCGCCATGTTGCATGTTGTTGTTTTTCTCCTTAAAGCGTGGTAGTCCACGTAACGTTATCACAGCATCAGACCCTGCTGTGAGGGTTGTGCGTGTGTCTTCCGACTGCCTGCTGTGAGGCTTGCCAGATAACCGCTCATTTACAGCCCAAAAACAACACAAAAGAAGCGGCCAGATCTGGCATCTCGGTACCAACGGTACTTCGGTACTACCGTACTTGTAGAAAAGTCAGTACCGTACCGTACCGTCACATTTGGCATCGAGTTGGTACCGAAGTATCGGTTCTGGTGACAAGCCTAGCAGGGGGCAACGGTGGCGACAGTTAGATATCGTCGTTGTAGGGTGAAAATCTTGTATGTCCAAAACTGTGCGTTTTGCATTTATCATTTTAAAAATGATTTAAACTAGTGAAAACAGACGATCTACAAGCACACACCGCGAGGCGTTGTGTGCTTGTAGATCGGCTGTTTTCACTACTTTTGTGCGACGGCCTTGTATGATGAAGCAGGGCTTTACTTTGCGAAAGAACGTACAAATTCGGAGATACGAGGTTTCCACCCGACAATGATGATATACTAGTGTTGCTGCTGCTCTTATACCACCATTATTACTGGGGTTGGTGGGGGCCAGACAGTAGCCCCCCCGCGGGCCGCAAATGGCCCACGGGCCGCCTATTGGGGAACCCTGGTCTATCTTCTCCATGCTGGCCTGGATGGGAAAAGCCTGGGGATCGGTCGGCCTCCCCAGGGAGGTTTCTCCAGGCCCGGTCCAGCTGGGCAGAGGCCACAGGGCACAGGCTGAGAGGACTGAAGACCAGGTGTGGGAGAGTCTATCTTCTCCACGCTGGCCTGGATGGGAAAAGCCTGGGGATCCCTGGCTACAGTCAGAGCTGGCTAATGCAGCCATGGCTGCTGACTCTCCCTGATCCCTGTGACCAGACTGTAGATAAGCAGATGATGATGGATGGAGGGACAGTGTTGGAGGACCTCGCTGTGAAGAGGGGGGGCTGGGGGGGGGGTCTTGATTCACTCTGAAGAGTTCAGCCTCAGCCTCATTATCCTGCATTTAAAGGTAGGGTAAGTGGTATTTGTTCTTGTTAAAACGAGTTTTAAATAGCTCTATATCCTGACAGTACTCGCATACTTTTCAGGTCGGGATACCAATTTCATCCAATCGGGGGAGAGAACTCACACAGGACCCAGACTGAACAAGGGAAATTGGAAGTGATGACAGTACGAAGTGAGCAGGCAAAATTGAAACTGGAACACTGTAAAACTGAAGCTGAGAAATGAGCACTCTCCTGCTGGCAGATATTTTTTCAACTCTTTTTGAGAGACAGCCGCTGATACGAACGACCTACGGCCTGGTCGCGACCTAGGCCACGACCTGGAGGTCGTAGGTCCCGGTTCTGGAGGTCGTAGTTCGCGGTACATACTTGTTAGGTCGCGGCCGGTCTAGTTTCGCGACCCCCGGCCGTGGTTGCGCCACCTCGGTCGTCCCCGGGCCGTCTTTTTGCAGAATATTCTAGAGCAGCAGCGCTATTCAACCTTTTGAAGCTTGTGATTGGCTGAACCGGAGGTAGGAAGCGCTCCATTGTAGTCACTTGGACCGCGCGAGGTGCACCAAAACCTATCCTTAACCCTAACCCCAACTCTAACTCTAACCCTAACCTTAACCCTAACCCCAACTCTAACCCTAACCCTAACCCTAACCCTAACCCTAACCCTAACCTGCCAACACTGAGTAGCTAACCTGCCGACGCTGTTGAAAACGAGCGCTCCTTCCCTTAGCAAGCGTAGAGTTTCTAAACTCGCGTCCCTTCCCTTAGCAAGCGTAGAGTTTCGATCGCGGCGCTCCTTCCCTTAGCAAGCGTAGAGTTTCTAAACTCGCGTCCCTTCCCTTAGCAAGCGTAGAGTTTCGATCGCGGACTTCCCAGGTCGCTGAATTACGACCGAGATCGCGCAAAACCTCCAGAACCGGGACCTACGACCTCCAAGTCGTGGCCTAAGTCGCGACCAGGCCGTAGGTCGTTTGTATCAGCGGCTCTTGCTGCTCTTTTTCAACATCTGTGGCAGCGTGGTCTGATCGCACCTGATTGGTGGAGACGCCGGCGGAATGCCCCCACCGAAACGACGGCTGTCATGCAAAGCGTAAACAAAATTAGCCAGCAATTAATCCCAATTATGGCATATTCCACCAACTGACTGCATCCCACAACCACGATCCATTATCCTCTCTCTCACACCGTCCGTCCGCCCGTCCGTCCGTCCGTCCGTCCGTCCTTCCACATGCACACACGCTATGCAAGTACTGGTGTAAAAAGAATTAGGACATTTACTCAAGTACTGTACTTAAGTACTATTTTAAGGCACTTTTACTTTACTGGAGTATTTACAAATGTCAATACTTTTACTTCTACTCCACTACTGTATCTCAGAGGCAAATATGGCAGCCTTTTACTCCACTACAATTATTAGACAACTTTAGTAACTTTGTTGATTTTGATTATCATTACAAAAAGATATATTCACCACTTCAGCCCTATACATTTCGGCCATTCGAAAATAGCCGATCTACAAGCTCTCAATGCGTCGCAACGCAAGCTTGTAGATCTGATATTTAAGTACAATTTGATTCCAAAACCTTTGTACTTTTATACATAAGTAAATTTGGAATACCGGACTGTTAGTATTTCTACACTGCAGTATTGATACTTTTACTCATGTAAAAACAAATGCGAGTACTTTTTCCACCACTGCAGTAAAATCCACTCTGGCACTGGAATATAAACTTGGCTGTGAATGAGAACACGCACGCACGCACGCACGCACGCGCGCACACACACACACACGCACACGCACGCGCACGCACACGCACACGCACACGCACACGCACACGCACACACACACACACACACACAGCACCGGGGACAGGATTACAGGATTGTCACACTGCTGCTCGTTGCTCCCAGCAGCACTGATCCAATCAGAGAGAGTCTTGCTGAAAGACAGTGTGACTTCTTGGAACCAATCAGGAGGGAAGTGTCTCTCTGTTGAGGACCTTATTACCCTGATACTACCAAGCCCCCAGAACCCTGGTGGAGCCCTGAAGCGCAATGGACATGGTGGCCGTTTTGAGGTACTGCAGTTGGGGCTTCTAACACATGAACGCGCACTAGGCTTCTTTGTATTGACGTGCGTTCATACTGGAAGTGCTCGTTCATGAATTGGAGCCCCAGCGCGTCCATGAACACAAACTATGACGCAAAATGCGTCACATTGGCCCCACTACGTCACGGTTTTACTACCCGGAAGAAGAGAATTGCCTTTTCCAAACTCTCCTGAACTCGAATGCAGCCTATTATGTTGAAAGAATTGCTCTCTCTGTGTAGACATCCATGTCGAATGTACGCCACATCTCCAGTATTGACTTGATTATGCTTCTTTCAGTGTGGTATCAACTCAAGCACTGAAAATAGCAGACCTCGAAGCTCACAACACGTCGCGTTTCACCAAAAGGCCCTTTTAGAAATGTCAGCCCCTGCCTCTCTAACGTTCTCTGCACGTCCCTGCCAGCTGATAATATGACTGTGGAGGATCTCACTACCCTGATAGTACAGCTGATAATATGACTGTGGAGAATCTCACTACCCTGATAGTACAGCTGATAATATGACTGTGGAGGATCTCACTACCCTGATAGTACAGCTGATAATATGACTGTGGAGGATCTCACTACCCTGATAGTACAGCTGATAATATGACTGTGGAGGATCTCACTACCCTGATAGTACAGCTGATAATATGACTGTGGAGGATCTCACTACCCTGATAGTACAGCTGATAATATGACTGTGGAGGATCTCACTACCCTGATAGTACAGCTGATGATATGACTGTGGAGGATCTCACTACCCTGATAGTACAGCTGATAATATGACTGTGGAGAATCTCACTACCCTGATAGTACAGCTGATAATATGACTGTGGAGGATCTCACTACCCTGATAGTACAGCTGATAATATGACTGTGGAGGATCTCACTACCCTGATAGTACAGCTGATAATATGACTGTGGAGGATCTCACTACCCTGATAGTACAGCTGATAATATGACTGTGGAGGATCTCACTACCCTGATAGTACAGCTGATAATATGACTGTGGAGAATCTCACTACCCTGATAGTACAGCTGATAATATGACTGTGGAGGATCTCACTACCCTGATAGTACAGCTGATAATATGACTGTGGAGGATCTCACTACCCTGATAGTACAGCTGATAATATGACTGTGGAGGATCTCACTACCCTGATAGTACAGCTGATAATATGACTGTGGAGGATCTCACTACCCTGATAGTACAGCTGATGATATGACTGTGGAGAATCTCACTACCCTGATAGTACAGCTGATGATATGACTGTGGAGAATCTCACTACCCTGATAGTACAGCTGATAATATGACTGTGGAGGATCTCACTACCCTGATAGTACAGCTGATAATATGACTGTGGAGGATCTCACTACCCTGATAGTACAGCTGATAATATGACTGTGGAGGATCTCACTACCCTGATAGTACAGCTGATAATATGACTGTGGAGAATCTCACTACCCTGATAGTACAGCTGATAATATGACTGTGGAGGATCTCACTACCCTGATAGTACAGCTGATAATATGACTGTGGAGGATCTCACTACCCTGATAGTACAGCTGATAATATGACTGTGGAGGATCTCACTACCCTGATAGTACAGCTGATAATATGACTGTGGAGGATCTCACTACCCTGATAGTACAGCTGATGATATGACTGTGGAGAATCTCACTACCCTGATAGTACAGCTGATGATATGACTGTGGAGAATCTCACTACCCTGATAGTACAGCTGATAATATGACTGTGGAGGATCTCACTACCCTGATAGTACAGCTGATAATATGACTGTGGAGGATCTCACTACCCTGATAGTACAGCTGATAATATGACTGTGGAGGATCTCACTACCCTGATAGTACAGCTGATAATATGACTGTGGAGGATCTCACTACCCTGATAGTACAGCTGATAATATGACTGTGGAGGATCTCACTACCCTGATAGTACAGCTGATAATATGACTGTGGAGGATCTCACTACCCTGATAGTACAGCTGATAATATGACTGTGGAGGATCTCACTACCCTGATAGTACAGCTGATAATATGACTGTGGAGGATCTCACTACCCTGATAGTACAGCTGATAATATGACTGTGGAGAATCTCACTACCCTGATAGTACAGCTGATAATATGACTGTGGAGGATCTCACTACCCTGATAGTACAGCTGATAATATGACTGTGGAGGATCTCACTACCCTGATAGTACAGCTGATAATATGACTGTGGAGGATCTCACTACCCTGATAGTACAGCTGATAATATGACTGTGGAGGATCTCACTACCCTGATAGTACAGCTGATAATATGACTGTGGAGGATCTCACTACCCTGATAGTACAGCTGATAATATGACTGTGGAGGATCTCACTACCCTGATGGTACAGCTGATAATATGACTGTGGAGGATCTCACTACCCTGATAGTACAGCTGATAATATGACTGTGGAGGATCTCACTACCCTGATAGTACAGCTGATAATATGACTGTGGAGGATCTCACTACCCTGATAGTACAGCTGATAATATGACTGTGGAGGATCTCACTACCCTGATAGTACAGCTGATAATATGACTGTGGAGGATCTCACTACCCTGATGGTACAGCTGATAATATGACTGTGGAGGATCTCACTACCCTGATGGTACAGCTGATAATATGACTGTGGAGGATCTCACTACCCTGATAGTACAGCTGATAATATGACTGTGGAGGATCTCACTACCCTGATAGTACAGCTGATATGACTGCAGACAGAGCAGAGGAGGGGTGGGGGTCCCCTGAGGGCTGGCCCCTTTCTAGACAGAAGGAAAGCTTTCTGACACAAACGCTTTCTGACAGAAAGGGGGCTGCCTGCTTATGACGAAAAACTTTGACGAAAAATGTTTGCTGAGTGCTGACACTGACTACCTTTTTTCATTGGCGAAAAATATAGCCTACTGACAATTTTTGTCAATGTCAATGGAGAAGAGATCCAGTAGAACTAAAAGTAATTTTATGTTTGGTTGCGCTTGGGTGTTGCGCTCTGAAAATTGCAGATCTACAAGCTCACAAGCGCAACGCTATTTTCAGCATGCAACCAAGTGTAAAATCAGCCATTATACGACGCCATCAAGGCCCGCCAAAAATACATTTTAGTCGACAAAATCAACTGCAGGTTTTAGTAGACTCAACTATTATATTTAGTCGACTAAAACTAAAACAAAATCTTTTCAGATGACTTAAGATAATATGACTACAATTACATTAAATGTTATTGAAAAGGCTACTATTTATTTAGCTTTCTTTTTGGTGAGGTTAAGGTTATGCAAATCAGTCTTGGTCCCCAGGAAGCAGGGAGGGAGTAAGCTGGACCCCAAGGAAGAACAAGGAAGAACTTGTTCTTCAAGGGAAGACGGTTCGCTGCTTCCTGCCAGGAAAACTTGGCCCGCGCCACACCGTCTCCCTTGTGCTCCGTGTGTCGACTTCTGAGAGGACATAAATACATACCAAAGCCTCTCTTTATTCCATTTAGAACGGAACGCAAATTTGCGTTACATTAGATTTTAACCACTTTAACCATTATGTTATGCTTTAACTATTGAAAAATAGCAGATATACAAGCTCAAGCTTGTAGATCTGCTATTTTTGAAAAACATTTGTGCAAGTTTTTGAATATTTTTAACACAATTCTATAAAAAATCTTCTAAATCCTTCTTCTAAATCAGTGGTTCTCACACTTTGTCATGTCAAATACCCCCAAAATGACATGTATTTGGCCGTGGACCCCCATCTCAAAATATGTTGTTCCAGGGACCCCCCAGAAGCAAATATGTGAGTTACAAATGTTCGCTTTTAAAAAAATATATTCAAAAATAGCAGATCTACAAGCTCGCAGCGCGGCACTCGGTGCCGCGCTGTGAGCTTGTAGATCTGCTATTTTTCAATAGTTAATAGCATTACATAATTCTAGGCCTAAATGGCTTATTAAAGCATTACAGAGAGACACAAATGTATATGATATCCTGTTATAGAACTCTGAACTCTGTCTGTTTGTCTGTGTGTATCGTTTTCCCTCTTGAATTTCATTCCAACTCAAATTGCACATTGGCATCGAGTATTTGGCATATAGGCAAGGACTGACTCGTTTTCTCCATTTCCCCCCAAAATGTAATCTGTTAATTCTTTTAGAGTTTTTTTGGCAAGTCTGCTGGTACTTAGAAACACTGGGCAATGCTACCACGAATACAGATCCCTGCTGAGTGACTGAGCGGTGGTTTTTATTGGGTTTTGGTTGTTTGTCAGGAAGAACTTAAAGGTGATCCACCGTGAAATTTCACTTTTCCTATTTTAAAACCTTTTTTTGGGGTCCCACTAGCACCTTCTATCCTCACAAAGTCCCATTTCTGACCGTTGTGTCTTTCTCTGGTTTTGAGAAGGCGAAGGTTAAAAGTATCCCACGGGTTCTCAAAACAGGCTATCCAGATTTGCTGCCGATTGTGACGTCATCTGCCGATTGTGACATCATTATCAAAAAAAAAATTCAAACAACATTTTTTTTTCAAATCTTTTTTTTTAAAAAAACATTTTTTTTTTTAAACATTTTTTTTTTTTTTTCAAAAAGATTTGGGGGGGGGGGGGGGGGGGGGGTGGCGCAGTTCAGGCCAAAGGTGGTACTGCAGCTGAAATGCTCTGAGAGCCATTCAAAAATGAGAGAGGCTCTCTATTCAGGAGTGGTAATTTAGCCTCAAACCTTTTGAAAAATGTTTTTGGGACATAAACAATACAACATAAATACTTTTTAAATGCATGGTGTATCACCTTTAAATTTTATAAGCACTTTTCGGATGTTTGGTTTTGTACCTGAAAGCCAACCTCCCATAGCAGCATCAGCATTTACCCTTTATGAAAAAACAAACAAAAACATCTAAAATATGTTCTGTACTGCTAGATATACCGTTGTTCCCTGTATATTGAGCTTGGCACATTTCCTGGGACAAGCTGCCCAGATCACACATGTCACAAGTTTCTCCTTATTATTTCACTCTCAAAAAGCGCCTGCAATGTACTAGTGCATTTTTTGCAGTGCACATCATGGGGTGATCACTGCTTGCCTCCTGTGAATTGTTTTATTTATTTATTTGTTTTCTGTTTATTTAGTTGCTGAGTGAGCTCAGCAAACAAAGTGACATAAGTGAGATGAAAAAAGCTGGGTGAAATGTGCCAATCTCAACAGGAAACAACGGTACTATGCAGAGGTTCTCAAACATGTTTGGCTCATGTCACCTCTGTAAATAACCTTTTAATCCAAGGCACCCCTGAATTACACTGTTATTACTTTACAGTACCTTTTGTCATAATTTACGCTACGTAAATAAGAAAAATCATTCCCCCTAAGTCTAAGACACAGTTTGTCACAAGGAAAACTTGAGAGAGGATATCGGTTTCCATTATAGGACAGCAGGGACGTGCAGAGATTGTTAGAGAGGCAGCCTGGGGCTGAAATTTCTAAAAGGGCCTTTTGGTGAAAATATGGAAAATAGCAGACCATTAAGTATAGACTAGAGCACTGTTTCCCAAACAGTGGGTCAGGACCCATTTGCGGGTGACGGACACATTTTTATGGGTCCCTTAATTTTTTGTTTACTACATTTTGTCAAAACATTTTCAAAAAACATTCCCCTAAAAGATTTTCACGAAAAAAAAAATGTATAAGACAGAATACGTAGACAATCTATAAGCTCACAACGCAAAGCGACGCGTTGTGAGCTTGTAGATCTGCTGTTTTCACTAGTTTGGGTCCCCGGCAAACGTCTAAATTTCTCTTTTGGGTCTCGAACTAAAAAGTTTGGGAACCACAGGACTAGTGGGTCTAATGGGTTAAACTGATAAATTCCAAAAATATAGTATTATCAAAGTATTGCGCGGCACCCCTGGACTCTGAGAAACCCTGTTGTTGTACAGTATATTGCAGGGGTTTTCAACGTTTTCAGGCCAAGGACCCCTTAGCTGAGAGAGAGATGAAGCAGGGACCCCCACAACCTGTTCATAGATTCCATATAGTTTAATCGTTAAATCGGTTGACAGCACAATCATTAGTGTATTTTGGATTCATGTCAATTTGTGTTTTCAGATATTTTAACCACTTGAACCGTCAACACTTAATGAACTTGACCTTTCACTCTGTACTTAGTCTGCTCTTTTTCACCTCTACACCAGAGCTCTTTGCCGAAAATAGCTGATCTACAAGCTCACAACGCCTCGCAAAGTTCTCAGAATTTGGACACTAAAGTTGTTAATATAAAACAGGAGAATAAAAGGTTTCTATCACACAAAGATTTGGAGGACCCCCTGTAGTAACTCTGAGGACCCCCTAGGGGTCTCGGACTCCCTGTTGAAGACCCCTGGTATATTGGTTACTTGTTCACAACATGTTACGTTATTTAGAGACAGATGCTGGGTTTGACGTTTTACTGGTGGTGTGTCCTAGTTACTTTGTCCTCCTTAATTGCTTTCTTTTGCGCTCTATTTGTGTGAACATTTTTTACCCTGCCATTTGTTGACTACCAGGGGTCATTATGTTTACTCTGTGATCTCTGCGAGCGGCTCCGGTTGAGCGCGTGGGCTAAATGCCTGTAAATTGTAAATTGTTACAGACTGGTTGTGTGCATGTGTGAGTGGGCACTTACTGTATGTAGCTAGCACACATGATTTAAGCTATTTAGGCCTAGAATTATCTAATGCTTTAACTAGTGAAAAATAGCAGATCTACAAGCTCACTGTGAGCTTGTAGATCTGCTATTTTAGAAAAATCTTGATTTTTGAATATATATTTTTTTAAACTAAAATATTTGCTTCTGGGTGGTCCCTGGAACAATATAATTTGAGATGGGGGTCCGCGGCCAAATGCATAATGTAATTTCGGGGGTCCTTGACATGAATAAGTTTGAGAACCATTGATTCAGAAGAAGGATTTTGAAGACATTTAATGACTCGGGCCAAACATATGCAAAGACTTGCACAAATGTTCACTATTTTTCAAAAATAGCAGATCTACAAGCTTGCAGGGCGGCACTCGGTGCCACGTGGTGAGCTTGTAAATCTGCTATTTTTCAATAGTTAATAAAGCACAAAATGATGGTTAAAGTGGTGACACAGATTTGCGTTCCGGTCCAAGTGATTTAATTCTAACAAAGAGATGCTCGCCGGGGCCTTTGAAGCTTGCTGAACCAGAACTAAATCATTTTGACTACGGAGGGTAAACCTGCACAATGGTTCTCAAAGTGGGGTGTAGGGATCTCTCAGGGGGTCCTTGAGGGGGTCCTTAAATTGACCCTTGCAAGTCTGCAACTCTGACAGTACAGTTTGTTGCGAAAGTAGGTCGAAATTAGTATGAAAACCTGCGTAGATCACGCCTCAGCCCCATATATGGACATATTGTGGTCTATGACGTCAGACATCTATGATGTCAGACGTCAGTCATCTCCATATTTGAGAAAATATGGACACATTTTGTCCAACTTAAACAACCAATGCGACTCGAGTCACACTTGAAAATGAATTCCGTCCTTGTCCCTTTTATGCCCATATATGTAGATCCCTGATGTCATCAATATTAAGCCCACATCTGGGAATGTCCATATTATGGATATATTGTGTCAGTCTCTGTTGTTTCTGTGCGACCTTGGTCGCTTCTCGCCATTAGGGCGTCTTACTGGTGTACTGTCAACGTTGAGGGGGAGCCGAGAAATCTAAAAGTCTGAGAACGAGAACCATCCGTAACCTGAAACGTCCCACAACCCATGAAGTTCTGTGATGTGCCATTTGGAACGCCCCTCAAGAACACTTTTGGGGCGGCATTGGCTTAGGGGTAGAGAAACCGTCATTAGAACCCCCCAAAGACTGAACCCCTAGTTGCTCCTGGTGAGCAGGCCTTGCATGGTTTCCTCCGCCATCGGTGTATGAACGTGTGTGTGTGTGAGTGAACGTAATGCACAATCAATGTAAAGCACCTTGGATAAAGGCGCTACAAATGCACCATTTACCCACTGGTGTAGCAGAGTGTTTCCAGTGAGCCAACATGCACAATAGACAATACCAATACCCTGACTCTGTTTGACCAGAATGGAACAGAGCCTTAATCAGTATCATTGGTAACACCTGTGAAGTTAGGAAGTAAGGGAGGGGCCCAATTTCCATCCCATATGGCTGCTGTCATGTGCATGGAGCCTTTTGCGTATAGTGGTGGTATCTGAAACAGAGCTGCAGCGTATGGAGACTAATCCAGAGGCAAAGGTGCGTGACACGCCGTCATTATCACACAGTCATTATGGGAAAGATTATCAGCAGAATGCCTGAAACGTCAAATGAAAAGGTAATTCCATTTGTCTTCCTCATAACGCCATCTGCTCATTTATCATAGCAGTCAGTTTGCACGCACAAACACTTGCCCAAGCACGTGCGCGCACGCACGCACGCACGCACACACACACACACACACACACACACACACACACACACACACACACACACACACACACACACACACACACACACACACACACACACACACACACACACACACACACACACACACACACACACACACACACACACACACACATGATTTAAAGCTATACTATGTAACTTTTCCAATAAAACTAATCTTACAATTGTCCTAACTATTAAATCGCTAAAGTTTTAGAACACCCTGCACTCTGTTAATTTCAGCCCCTAAAGCCTTCTGTAAATATGTTTTCTATGATCCTAGCTGGCCAGGGACCAGATTTCGCGGCAAAATTACGTCATCTGCATCTTCCGTATACGTTGTATATATGTAACAGAGGTGATCCGAACTTCCCCACCCGATTTCGAACCCGGGTCTCCCGCGTGAAAGTCCAATATCTTAACCATCACTCCAAAGGGACATCCCTATGGGATGAGGGCAGATACTAGACTTTTGAGGCTTCAGGCTGGGACTGCAACTCTCTCCGTCACATATATACGTTGGCCAATCACAGCGCGGATCATACACTACTGACCAATCACAG
>NC_137825.1:9810582-9840582 GCF_963921795.1 Nannobrachium achirus | reverse complement strand
CACAGCTACATCCTACTATACCATACAGTAGATACAACCATGAGAGGAACACACAGCTACATCCTACTATACCATACAGTAGATATAACCATGAGAGGAACACAGCTACATCCTACTATACCATACAGTAGATACAACTATGAGAGGAACACAGCTACATCCTGCTATACCATACTGTTAGCCTTCATTCAGAGAAAGAAAAGCCTGCAGGTACAGTATAAAGCACCCAGTAACTGTGGCTCAGCCAATCACAAGCCGCGGCCGTCAAGGCTTGTGATTCGCAAGCCGCGAGCCCTCCATCCATAGTACAAAGGGGCAGGGACGTGCAGAGAATGTTACACAGGCAGGGGATGACATTTCTAAAAGGGTCTTTTGGTGAAAAATATCGAAAATAGCAGACCTCCAAGCTCACAACGCGCTGCGACTCGTTGTGAGCTTGGAGGTCGGCTATTTTCGGTGCTTGATTCCACACTGAACTAAGCATAATCAAGTGAATAGTGGAGATGTGGCGTAATGGCATGGCTTTCTACACAGAGAGGGCAATTATTTCAACATAAGATGCTCCGATTGGTTCAGACCACATTTTCACACCGATATAATCACGTCCATTGTGTCCACTATGCAGGTTGGGTAATGGCCTCTAGCAGACCTTACTCCAGTGCTGTAATGAAGTGTGCATCTACAGAGACTATACAGCAGCACAATGCCAGCGTGGCAGAAAGGTAAACCTTTGAGAGAGAGAGAGAGTAAGGATCACATTGTACTGTACAACACTGTGTAGCTGATACTGCTACAAATAGTCTCTGTGGACGCACCGAGCCACCCACAGGACACAATCACACCCAGAGACCCTGGACAACAACACTGCTTTGATTTCAATGATCAGGCCCGGAAACCGAAACCTCTCATCCTTATACTGACAAGCTGTGTTTATGATTCTAAAAAACGGCCACAGTGTTATCAACTAACCACACTCATATCCAGTGGCGTTCAAGTAACTAAGTACATTTACTCAAGTATTGTACTTAAAAAAATCTACTGCCCCAACCCGAGAAGCCAGAGAAAAAAGCTGTTGGTTCAGGCCGGCGCGCCCGAGAAACCCGAGAATGTAATTTGATTTATTTTATATAAAACAATAAAAAATCGGATCGCCGATCAGCCTTTTCTAAGTGACCGGAACCGGAAACTGGTATGCTTTTTTTTGGGGGGGCGGGACAACACGTTACCCTGTCTCACTGCCTTACGCGTTCACTTCCTTGTTAGCTGGCTAATGCCAAAATGGTCGCATGGATTAAGTAAGCCATTTACCATGAGAGGGAGTGGGTTTTTGGCTGATTTGTTTGGCACTCGGCTTCGCCTCGTGCCACAACCCTGAAACAGTGGTAAATCAGCCAACAACCCACGACCCTCGAATGGTAAATTGCTTTTCTACCACTTCTACCATATAAATGAAAGAAAACACAGTTGTAACTTGCAAGGTTATTTAGTTATACAACTGCAACACAACAGTGGGCAGGGTCCATGAGCCAACTCAAGGTTGTTGACTGATTTACCAGCTGTTTTAAGCCAATCAGAATCCAGTATCTGAACATGTGACCACAAAAAGTGGTAGAACATGAGGTTTGTTGTTTTCGCGAGTGGACCACGGCATGCGCACAGATCATGCACGATCCGCAAACGATCGTACACGATGGACATGTACACGCCCACCTTAAATGAGTTAAGGACAATTTTGAGGTATTAGTACTTTACTTGAGTGTTTCCAGTTGCCAATGCTTTTACTTTCTACTTCTATTTGGTGTTCCATTTGGTGTCCCATCATTTGTACACTCTCAGAGTCCTGGAGAACCGCTGCTATACATCTCCCCCCCCCCCATACACCAAACCTCTTGCCAAAAAATAGCTGATCTACAAGCTCACCACGCATTGTATTGCGATGCATGTTGAGCTTGTTAGATTGGCAATTTGTGAGTGAGCCGCTACTATGTCTGGCTTTGTATGTATGTATGTATGTATGTATGTATGTATGTATGTATGTATGTGTGTCCGTATGAGCACGAGACTAACGCCACACAAGACTAACGTCATAGAAAGTATGCAGACTGACATCACCACAGCTGATGTCATGGACAGAACGGCCCATACAAGGAGATATGCAGTGTGGTGTGTTGTATACCGTGTGAAGTGAGCACCTCTCGCTTCGCACAGGTGCTATTTATTGACTAACGTTCCCCACAGAACAATGGATGCTGCTGTTCATGTGGTTATTAGCAGATGTCTGACTTTGACGTGACAGCTCCTGTTTGACACCCTGCCCTGATCTCATTCTGTCAACAAGGATGACAGTTGCCGCGACAACACCCACGCCCGTCATCAAGTTGTTACGGTATATATTTACATCAGGGGTCCTACGCCTGTCAATCAGCGATTTGATTGACGCTTTGAATTGCCGCTTGAATGCTGAATCTTGTAAGTCGTTGCCCAAAAATGTTTGTGATTAAATTAAAGTTCTCATACTGGACTGCCGGTCTATCTATTATTCATGATTTGTTGAACATAAACTTGCATAACCTCCTTCAGGGTGCGAAAAAAATGAAAAAGTTAAAACATAATTTTCAAAAGCCTGCATTCTCCTGATAGCTTCTTCCTACGCTAAAATTGTATTTCTGAAACCTCTAAGACTGTGCATTCCCAACCTGTGAAGAACCTTCGCCCCACATTTCGTCAGATCGTCCCGTTATAGCACCACCATGAGGTTAACCCTGCAAGACCCGAATTAATTTCTACTGGCCAAAAAAAATTAAAAAAAATCAGATGCTGTTGTAGGAGTCCTAATCACAGGAAAATTTAATGTTAAAAAATTAATAATGTTTTTTTAAGGTTTTATAGCCATAAATCATAAATCATAAATCATGCTCTAATTTGCATTCTGGGGATATTTTTCACAATATTAACATATGCACGTGTTCTAGACATTCTAATGATCACGAAAAAAAAATATTACAGGCATTTTACTTATGTTTTAGTGAGGAATAGTTTCAGTTAAAAAGTGAGATGTTGTTCGTCCAGACGCTGGAATTTCAACTTCTCTGGGAGGTGTGAATGTCAGCCTCTGTGGGGGGTATTTATATGCAAATATCGTGGCCAATGGCATTGGATTTAATGGTGATGTTAATGTGAAAAAAGAACAGGAAAACTAATTATAACATTTTTTTAAAAATGATTTAAAAAATGATGCCAAAAAGCAACGCTGGGCCTTGCAGGGTTAAAACACACTTCTTGTTACTATTCCTACACATGATGTCCAAAACCTCACGGAATTAATTCGGTACACCTTCTGAAGTCACGATATGTGATCAAGACGTATCCGCCAGATGTCTATGTATTCAAACGTATAAAACTTTGCAGGAGTGTTTTTCGAGGACGGTTCAAACCGGGTTTTCTTCCAATAAACAGCCAAGCAGCTGCCGCCCCTCCTGAGCCAGTGCTCGCCCACACACGGAATGCTAATGCACGTTATCCTTGAAAGCAGGAGCCAACACACAGGGATACATACGCAGCACGCACACACGACAGGGGCGTCAATTAGTTATGGCAGGGGTATGCAGCTGCCATACCCTGAGTCCAGGGGGGGAAATAAAAGTTATGAATAAATATAAATCCATGAATGTCTCTTTGTCGATCTGTGCTGGTTATTATGTTGTTAAATTACAGTAAAATAACTGCAAATGCAAAATTAAACAAAATGGTCACTTTAACAAGGTATTATAATTATATTCTCCACACTCGTATTCTCCCCATTTTGACCAAATGGTATATTCCCAGGTTCCGCAGGTCAGCTGCACAGGTGCAAATCATTATTGTTAATTGTGGCACGTTTACTAACATGCCAAGTTTAGCTGCAATTGAACAACCGTTCCAGGTTGCCATATCCAGCCCAATAAACCGTAGAAACCTGTGTAAAAAACTGACAAAACTTTTTTTCAGACATTGTGAAAATAGCCGATCTACATCCTCACAACGCCTCGCAGCGCGAGGCGTTGTGAGCATGTAGATCTTCTATTTTCACAACAGAACCATGTTATACAAAATGTAATGCCTCTTTTCCATGAGAACTCCCATCTTTCCCATGTTAGCTTTTGCTGAACTGAAGCCACTGAGCACACACACACACACATAGGAGAAACAGCTGTGGATGGGGGTGGATATGGAGAAGGTAGGTGGTATAAGGTAGCTATGAGGTCCTGGTCATGGTGGCTGGCAGGCTGTCCTGCTGGAATATTACATTCAGTACATTCCAATGTCAAGACAGCCGTACGACACACAAGCTAGTAAAAGTGTGCCGGGAGTAAACAGTGCACTGCAGCTGCCGCTGTGGCTTTAAATGCAACAGAACACACACACACGCAGCCACACACACACACGCATGCACGCACACCCACACCCACAGGGGTGTGTGCAGCAACACACTGCAGCCATCAATTCACACAGCGATGGGAGTTGACTGCAGCCTCTCTCGCTCTGCCATCCCGTCCTCCTCTGCACCACCGCTAATTCCTCCCAAGAGCTGATAGGCTATCTCTGTCGTCGGGCAGAACAACCACGTATGTCCCCCACAAAATGAAGGAAGGAACCCGTTTCCTTTCGTTTAATAAATCATTTTTTAAAAAGACGATGTAGAATAGTGGAGAAAATCTGCAAGCCGCGAGGCGTTGAGAGCTTGCAGACCGGCTATTTTTCACTACCTATACAGTATATATAGTGCAAGTAGGGCATTCACTTAGGGAAAAATAAATAAATGAGTGGAAACGTGGAGATAGGAGGTTTCCTGGCCCACAGCCGCGCTACGCTCCACTGCAGCCGATCCATACAATTAGGCCGTCAGCAACGGAAAAGCTCCGGCTGGGAGTTCAAGTCCATTTCAATAGCAGAGGGTGGAACGGGAACCCAGTATGTCAAAAACCATTACTGTTCAGGAAATGGGAAATTAAACAACATGACTATTTTTTCAGATGGATCCAATGTAGTTATCATTTAGTCGTACCCTAGGACAGTGGTCCTCAACCTTTTCAGGCCGTGACCCCCAAAATAATCATATTTTAACTGGGGACCCCCAAAATAATCATATTTTAACTGGGGACCCCCAAAATAATCATATTTTAACTGGGGACCACCCACCTTGCACAAGCACTTGGAATTGTAGGAGTTGGCATTACATTTGGTTTGACTCGATCTATTCCATTGTGAAAATATGGAATAGCTATTTTCACAATTTCAGCCTCTAATATTTGACAATTTGACCAATGTTTGACCAGAGGTACTAAAAAGGTATTTAAAGTCCTTAAATTGTCACTTTAAATAAATTATGTGCAGATACCCTCTATACAACTTTATGTTGGTTTGTCTACTGTTGAGTGAGAAAACAATGTTCACATTTAGCTTAACATCTGGGGACCCCCCGGGTCCCGACCCACAGGTTGAGAACCACTACCCTAGGAGACATGCGGAGAACATGCAAACTCCACACAGTAAGGCCCTTTTGCCAACCCCACCTATAGGGTGTGGGCACTGATATGACATGGAGGAGAGAACACGCCCCGCAGCGCCCACGGAGTCCCAGGCGGGAATCGAACCCAGGAACTTCTAGATCAGGGGTTTTCAAAGTGGGTGACGGGGCACCCTGGGGTGCCGTGATGCCAGTCCCAGGGGTGCCGCGAGATAATTTGATCATATTTGAAATTCATCAATATCACTACATCAATATCACTTCACTATGCTTAGTAAAACAGACCTGATTTGCACTGTGCTTGCTGAGTTCTTTTTCCATCTACGACAACTCTCTTCACCAAAAATAGCAGATCTACAAGCTCACAACGCGTCACGTTGTGACGCGTTGTGAGCTTGTAGATCGGCTAAATTTTGTGAACCTTCCCCCCAGAATAGGCATGCTGGGGTTCAACGTCAAGTATAAAGTTATTTTCAGTCAGTTCTGATGAAACGGATATTTCTCCAATATGATGTAAGATTCTAAAAATTAACAGTTTAATTCAGGGGTGCCGTGGATGAAAAGGTTTTTTTACGGGGGTGCCCTGAGTCTAAAAAAAAGTTTGAAAACCCCTCAGTTCTAGATGTGAGGCGACGGCACTGCCGACTGTGCCACCGTGCCCCCAGTACGACATTTATATAAAAAGCACAGACACACAACACTTAGATTGTTTTTGTTTGGTTTTTGTTTGCTACTTTAGCTCGACTCTGTCGCATGACAAAACAGGGCATTAATTTAGGAGAGAAATGTATGCCCGACGGCGAGGATGCACATGACAATAGCTTCATCAAACGGGCAGCTTTTTCCTGCGTTCATGTGATGAATGGGACCTCGCTGTTCCTCTCAGTGGGTTTATCACTACATACAACCAGCTAATGGTTCCAATCTATTAGAATGAGCTCTTCTTTCAGCCAGCAGGGGGCCAGAGCTGCATGCACCACAAACACTATTGTCCTGCCTCTCATGGGTTTGAATCTGTGTTTTACTAATGAATGGCTTTAACCCTGCAAGGCCCGAATTAATTTCTACTGGCCAAAAAAAATTGAAAAAAATCAGATGGTGTTGTAGGAGTCCTAATCACAAGAAAATGTAATTTAAAGCCATACTGTGTAAGTTGCTCACCTAGTGGTCATTAGCCCTATAGCGAACCGCGGTCGCGTCCGCGTCTTTCGGCCGTTTTTCGTACCTTCAGACCCCCGCGTCTGCCTCCACCTCGCTGAGATCTATCTTTGGAGGGGTCCCTTGTTCCTGTGCGTTCAGTAATTCCAGAGATACACTCCTTCACCCTGCCTGGTAGGCGAAATTACCTAGAGACTGGATGGTACAAACCGGCGACAACAAAATGGCGACCCCACTTCAAGATGCGATGTGATTGGCCGGCAGTTGTATAACCCTCGCTGTGATTGGCCGGTAGTGTGATGACGCAATTTTGGCGCGAGATCCGGTCCACGGCAAGGATCTCAGTTTACATATAGAGAAGGCTTTACAGGCTGAAATTCACGGCGCGGATCTTCTAAAACTTTTGTGTTTTAATAGTTAGGAGAATTTTAAGATTTGTTTTATAAAAAAAGTTACATAGTACAACTTTAAAAAAATGAATAATGTTTTTGTAAGGTTTTATAGCCATAAATCATAAATCATGCTCTAATTTGCATATTGGGGATATTTTTCACAATATTAACATACGCACGTGTTCTAGACATTCTAATGATCACGAAAAAAAATATTACAGGCATTTTACTTTTGTGTACTTCTGTACTTCTGTTTTAGTGAGGAATAGCTTCAGTTAAAAAGTGAGATGTTGTTCGTCCAGACGCTGGAATTTCAACTTCTCTGGGAGGTGTGAATGTCAGTCTCTGTGGGGGGTATTTATATGCAAATATCCTGGCCAATGGCATTGTAATACTAAACAATAGGATTTAATGGTGATGTTAATGTGAAAAAAGAACAGGAAAACTAATTATAACAAAACGTTGCCAAAAAGCAACGCTGGGCCTTGCAGGGTTAATGGTCATTTAAACAGGGGTCTGTTGATGATAGGAAGGCCACCCATGGACCCATTTCTTTCTTTCTTTCTTTCTTTCTTTCTTTCTTTCTTTCTTCTTTCTTTCAACCACGATGTTTACGACCCCAGCAGGTTCCAGAGGTATAGAAACCCCATTGATTTCTCTGAGGAAATGTCATAAAATCCTTACATTGAGATTGTTAAGCCTGGAACCAAGCCAGCAACTCCTCCTGATGAATCGTGACCATAAAACATTTGATCTGCTAATAAAAAAGACACTTGAAGAAAGAATGAACTGAAGGAATGACTTCTCTCATAGGCCATACTGACATTTTTAACCTTCAGTGTATTTCTTTTTAGCTATAGTCAACTTTTTCTTGAAAAAACGATGCTAAAATAAAAATATTATTTCGAAAATATTTTATAAAACAATATGCTTCATACATTCTGTTCAAAAATGTCCACAAAAAGCGTAAAATAATCTCAGACCGACACTTTGTTTACATCCTAGTCTATTCTTTTATATGTATTGATAGGATGTAAACAAAGTGTCAGCCTGACAATTGCCAAAATGATTATTTTACCATTATTTTACGTGCACTATAAATGACATGGAGGTCTATGGAGACCATGGCATCGCGGGACATTGAAGAGAAAAAATCATTGCAACATAAGTGTTAACAGTGTTTTTGTATTGTATTGTTGTGGAATCTAGAAGGTGCATTTCCTTAGCAATGCCAGCTCCACAGATAAGAAATGTACCGTAAACTGCTTCACATTAGGATTGTGGATTCTGGGCACTAGTGAAGTATTCTCTATGACATCGCAAATTAAACAGTTTTTTCTTTTTCTCTCTTTTTGTCTCCACCAGCCGAAGGCATGGGGGAGAGTATGTTTTCGCCCCTGTCCGTCCGTCCGTCCGTCCGTCCGTCCGTCCGCCCGTCCGTCCGTCCGTCCGTGCGTATCTCTACAGTCGTGTGATCATCATGGATACGTCCGATTTTCCATATTCCATCCTGATTGGCTACAATTGGCTTCCAAAGTTTGCAGGATTGCTCCGTTTTGAACAAAATGCCTCAAATCATGAACACAGCGTGTAATCTTGGTGAAATTGGGCGTGCACGTTCCCACTAGGCAGAGGAAGACATTTAAATCAGCCTCATGTTGGCACGATAACAGGGCACTTTGTATGGCCTGGTGGAGACCTGTGCTCGGAAGAGCACTGCTTCTAGTTTCTAACTAGATTGATTGCATACAGACGCAGGGACGTGCAGAGAATGTTAGAGGATAATGTAAGTGGCTGAAATAATCTCTGAAAGGGCACTGGGACGTGTTGTGAGTTTGTAGATCGGCTATTTTCTGCATGCAGTATGGGCCACCGCTCTCAACCGAGTATAATTAGCATTGATTTCTACACTGAAGGGCAATTCTGTCAACTGCATTTAAGTTCATGACAGTTGGGAAAAGGCGATTCTCTTGAACGCTGCCTTCAGGTACAGTCATGGAGAGAAGGAGCATCTGGCATTTCCTCAAAAGCTGCATTGATGGTCTGGTGACAGATGATTGCTTTTGACAACAAATTTTTATTTAGTTCTAGTCTTTTAAATAAAATTCCATGTAGTTTTTGTCATATTTTAGTCATTTGAAATCTTTTAGTTTTATTCGACTAAATATCATAAGATTTTAGTCGACTAACTATACAGTTGATAATGTAGACAAAAAAATATTTTGGCAGGCCTTGATGGCTGTCTTTAAACTAGGTTGCAAGCTGAAAAAAGACGATCTACAAGCTCACAACACGTCGCGCTGTGACGCATTGTGAGCTTCTATAGCTGCTATTTTCAGAGCGAAACACCAGAGCACAACCAAACAAAACATTACAGGTACTTGTCTTTTAGTTCCACTGGATCTCTTCTCCACTAGTCCCTCCCTAACATTTTAGTCTAGTTTTTATTTTTTGACGAAATTGACAGGATATGTAGTCAAAGTTTTAATCAAGTTAGTTTTTATTTCGTTTTTGTCAGTGAGAAAAGGTAGTCGACATACATTTTTCGTCATAGTTTCAGTCGACAAAACCAACACTTCGCAGTGACTTGCCCCTAATCCGTGATGCTGAGATCCAAGCAGGAATGAAGACACTAGGTCCTATTTTTTATAGTCTTTGTTATGACCCGGCCAGGGAATCGAACCCCTGACCTCCCCTCCACAATCTCAGGGCGGCCACCACAGATATAAAAAGCTAGATGACTCCTCCGCCGCTGCAGTACATTGGCTCGACCTGTAAAAAAAAAACTATTATTGGCGGAAGTGCACAAGTGTAGAAAGCACGCTGCCACTCAAAGTGACTATACTGGCCAATCACAGCGCTTCTTTCCCGGTGACATCAATTCAATTAAAAGGAGCTTTATTGGCGTAAGAAAAAAATTATTACATTGCCAAAGCAAGTGCTTCTGGGAAAGAGGGAGTCCTGCATCTGATTGGCCAACCAAACGTCCCCTTCTGTGACGCACACAGAAGCCTGCTTCAGAATTCTGGAAGCTTGCCTTAAAAAAATTGCCAATACTTGACAGCCAACGTGTTCTGCATCTCTATTAGAACGGCGAGGCGTCCGTAACGACTGAGTCACCACGGGATGGATGGCGTGTGTGTTTGGGGGGGGGGGGGGGAGGGGGGAGGGACTATAGGGGAGATCAGGCGGGGTCAACAAGCAGAGAAGAGGAGATTAGCACAGAGAAAACAAAAGTCAATGAGACGTGAAGGGTGGGAGGCTGTCCTGTCCTCCGCTGTGATTGGTTCAGACACACATCCCTGTCTCATTGACTCGTTCCTGTGTCCATAGTGCAGGGGTGTCACACCACATTCTGGGCCCTGGGTACAAGGATTCACTACGGGGCCCCCATGAATGTTCTTCACACGGGGAGGGGGTTTAACCTATTTAGACTGGGACCGCATTATTACGCATTATTTTGTGCTTTAACTATTGAAAAATAGCAGATATACTAGCTCGCAGCGCGGCACCGAGTGCACTTCTATGTTCCTATGTCAGTGGTGCTAAAACACGGACCCCCATCTCAAAACATTTAGTTCCAGGGAGCCCCCA
The DNA here is from genome assembly GCF_963921795.1 of Nannobrachium achirus. Classification (NCBI taxonomy): domain Eukaryota; kingdom Metazoa; phylum Chordata; class Actinopteri; order Myctophiformes; family Myctophidae; genus Nannobrachium; species Nannobrachium achirus. The sequence goes on along the minus strand of NC_137825.1, from coordinate 9,829,932 downwards.
GAAGCAAAATTTGAGTAGCAAATGTTCGTTTAAAAAACCCATATATTAAAAGATTTGCATTAGCATTTTCACGACTTTTCAAAAATAGCAGATCTACAAGCTTGCAGCGCGGCACTCGGTGCCGCGCTGTGAGCTTGTATATCTGCTCTTTTTCAATAGCTAAAGTATAAGATAATTAAGGCCCCTCCACCTTGGGCCCTAGTAACTCAGTCCCACTTTTACCCCCCCTTGGGACGCCCCTGCCGCTGGTGTGTGTGTGTGTGTGTGTGTGGGGGGGGGGGGGGGGGGGGGGGGAGCTTAGCGGAGACACACATCAGACTGTGGATGATGCTACGTTCGTTGCATGTGTGCTTTGTTGACTGACGCGCCACGCGGTGCCAACATTTCTCTGCTGGTAAACACATAATATTCCACAACATGCCATCATCCTCTGCTGAAACAACATACCACGGAACCCTCTTAATGTTTTATCTCTGGGTTGCAAATGCCTACAGTAAAATCCTCAATGTTGATTTAACTTTGAGAGTGTACCTCTGGATCTGCTATCTCAGACACGTCAAGGTTGAGGGTACAAATGGACCAAACAAGTCCAATTGGTTCCATTTGTACAATCTCAGAGTTGAATTAATATTGATTTTACAATATAAATCGGGATCTCAGAGATAAATGGGGGTCCTTAGCCTATAATGCAGGGCTACTCAACTTGAGATGGCTCAGGGGCCACTCAGCAAAATACCAAAAGTCCAAAGGGCCGCAAGCTAAAAATGACGGTCCTATTTTGGACGTTTACATTGATTTTGTACAGTACACAGTCTAATAATTAAGGAAACGCACAGAAAACAGCCACATTTCCATAAGCCAGGCCAAACCTCATTGAACCAAAAGATTGTCATGGATGGAATGATGAAATTGATGACATTTGAATTTTTTATCAAATTAGGCTTTATTCACAAAATGTGAAGTGAAAATGAACAGTTCTGGTTCAACCTTTTTGTAACCTCCCCTGTGTCTGGGTATGCAAAGCTAGTGAACTTTGGCAATGTAAAGGTATGTTTTCTCATGCCACTAACACTCCTTTTCATTAATAGGACAGATTTAAAATAAATAAACGTTTATACTTATTATTCAATCACTCAAACCCCAGCATCCCTATTCTTGGGGGACATAGCCGATCTACAAGCTCACCACAAGATGCATTGTGAGCTTGTAGATCGGCTATTTTTGGTGAAGAGAGTTATTGTATGGAAAAATAACTCAAGTACAGTTCAACTCCCCCTCAGATGCACTGTACTTGTAAAACAGTTTGATGCTTTGAGCTTTGTAAAACACAACAGCTCGTTGGAGGAGATTTGTGTTAATAAGCATAGTTCCTTGGCTGCAGCGCGATCTGTTGGAATGCTTGGACTGTCGGTGCCATAGAGTTATAGTCGGAGCTGACTGGCGGAGTCGCGGAGGGAGAGACAAGCAGCGGAGACAAGGGCTAGGTCTTCATTAGACTGAAACATGACGATCGCGGGATTCGCGGCCGTTCATATCGCACGACCGTCATGCGTCTCCGCTCCAGTGAGCCCGACTGTGGTTGTCTGCTGCAAAATCTCCGCATATTTGTCTGTCTGACTGTCTCGTTGTACTGTAGCTCTAGTGTAGCCGCCTGCATCTCTGCACTGCTACTGCATTCGCTTCCTGACTCTTATCCCTAACTACGGAGTGCACCGGCATGAAAGTATTGGCATCAAAATGTACTTACAGTACGAAAAGTAAAAGTACAATTTTTTTTGAAAATTGCAGATCTACAAGCTCACAACGTGTCGTAATGCGACCCGTTGAGAGCTTGTAGATCGTCTATTTTCAAATAGCCAATTGGTATAAAATAGGCTTAAGTGGTTAATGTATGTTTTATTATATTATGATTTATATCTGCAAAGTAGCTAGTACGTAAAGTCTTCAAATAAATGTAGTGGAGTAAAAGTACAATATTTGGACATGTGACATGTTCAATAAGTTATATTATCATCACACTCTTAAGAGTTTTATATATTTGAGGGCCCACACTTGGCAGAAATAGACGATTTAAACTCCATTGACACCTTAGTGAAGTGTAGTTCTGAGATTAAACACGTGGATTTGGTCCAGCTGAATGAAGATCAAGCTGATTTTAATCATTGATGCAGAGGTTCAGAGGAAGAGAAACCGTCTAGAATTAACTTCCACTCAACAGACAGGAGTAGGTCATTGGTGTCATCCATGACTCACATTTAAATTTGGAAATGTCACACAATTATCTCTCTATTTCTCAAAGTGGTGTCTGGGAACCCCCAGGGGTCCTTGGGGGAGTTCCAGAGGGTCCCCAGCTAAACGATAGATAGGAACCAAATGGACACTCTCAGAGTTAAATTAACATTGATTTACAATATAAATTGGGTTTCAGAAATAGAAATGCCATTAAATGGGGATCCGTAGCCTATTGCATGTCAAACGGTGGGTCCTTGAAATTAAAATGGTTGGGAATCACTGCTAGAGCCGTAAAAATCTTCTCTTATCCACCTCTTTCCGCGGGAATTTACTGGAGAATTTTTTGCACCACACTTCCGGTTAACAGCAGACATACAAGCTCATGTCGCGTCGCAGATGCAGCCGTTGTGAGCTTGTAGATCACACTCAGCTGCGGCGCCGGAAGCTCCGTCCAACTTCTGCACAATGCACTATGGGATGTTGGAAAGTTGTGGATATGGGAGTGGCTGGCATATCTTTTCAAATGGGGGTACGTCCACTGGCTAATAAGTATCAATTTGGGTGTCCTTTACGTGAATTATTTTGAGAACCAGTGATTGACGCCATATTGCCAACAGTTTCTCTCTCCTGCTGATGCTGAAAGATGAATGCATGGTTTTATGAATATGCTACTGTAATGCTCTCCTGTCTGGTGGTCCAACCCAAAATAGCATTGGGTGGGTGCAGCGCTGCAGCAGCAGCTTGCCAGGGGGCAAACCACTGACCTCTCTGATTACTAGAGAGCCGCTCTACCCAGCGCCAGGCACGCACACTGGGTAGGGGGTAGGGAAGGTTGCATGGTTTGGCACACTAGGTCTGGCACACTAGAGGATTTGGCATACTATACGCAAGTGGAATATTCTTTTGTGTGGGGGCGTGAATTGGTGCTGCAGTACTCTTCAGATGGACTCGTAAATTGTAAATGGTGCATTTATATAGCGCACTATAAGGCACTTTACAATGATTGTGCATTGTGTTCACCAATTCACACCTACACCGATGGCAGAGGAAACCATGCAAGGCACCAACCTGCTCATCGGGAGCAATTAGGGGTTCAGAGTCTTGCTCAAGGACACTTAGACTCTAAGGGCTGTATTTTGATTGTCTATACTCTTATTGTGCCTATCCCGAACTAGTTCGGGATAGTTTGGACCTTATTAACGTTCGGGGTGCCAATCCCAAACTAGTTCGGCTTTAAAAAAATAAAAAAAAATCCAGAGGCCTTACCGAAGCACCGGGCGAAATTTTCAAGCCGGGCCGCCGGCCGTCATCTGTTTACACGGCCCGCGAGAGCGTCGACCGCGCCACCGATATTTGCCATCCACTCCAATGCAATCCAGGATCTTTAGAGCTCATTTTCTCTGCTCCATGCATATCCATGAGGTGTGCAAGGTTTAATCACGGCTAAATCGCCGAAAATAGGGCTTCTAAAATGCTTGGTAGGCAATAGCTAACTTCAAGCTAACTTCATCCTGTTCCTGTTTCTATTGTTTTATTGCCTTTACCGTGCTAAAATGTGGGGCATGCGTACGCATGGGGGCATGCGTACAAGTGGCTAAATACATCTTTTTAGAAGCAATAAGCCAGCAGTTTCTTTATTGCTATTTACAGTAACACTTCTAGCCCCCATAAGTCACATCCAACCATGAAAGGTTGCGTTGTATCTTGGGAATGGGCTTATTCTGTGTAAAATGACATATTTAGCCACTTGTACGCATGCCCCCAACCACTGAAATAAGAATCTCTAAAACAATAGAAAGAAGTAAATGAAATCATTTTAACACTCATCTTTTATATTCTTTAATTAAAATCTAAAATATGAACCCTTGTTGTAAAGTTGTCCTTTAAGTACCAGCCCTTATGCATTAACTTATAGGCCTGTCCATACTGTCTCTTTCGTCGGAAAGGTCTGGTTCAACTACAAAATTACGTCACTCGCATCTTCTGAAAAGCATTACCCCGAATTAGAGTTCGGAAAGCTGCACGTCGGGAAGTCGGAACTCTCCGATGAAAGGTTCGGTGGTCGGAGACAGTATGGACAGGCCTTTAAGTTAAGGCATAAGAGCTGGTACTTAAGACAATCAAAATACAGCATTAAGTCTGGGAGAGCCCGGGATCGAACTGGGAACCTCGCGGTTCTCCATCCGGCCACTAAGGCCTTATTTGTGTGTCAAATCCATGTCACTAAAGTCAGATGTTCCAAGCATATTTTTACAATGGAAAGGTCTTTGCTTACATATTCATTTTATATCCATTAATATTAACATGAATACTAATAGTAATACAGTGTGTTTCTCAACTGTTTTTATATCACAAACTCACTTTCATGTTGTCCGTGCTGTCAGTAACCAGTACATCCATTGGCACAACATTCCTCTGCTAAATTCATTGTATGGAGCACCTGCTAAATGGCTCAAATGTGAATCCATTTGCACATATCCACTGGTTAATTGGTTGTATTGTACAGTAGCTAGGTTTGGCACGCTAGGGGATTTGGCATGCTACGCCAGAGGGATATTATTTTCGGCGAATGGGAATAGGTGCTGCGGTACTCTACTCTAACGCTTCAGAATTTATTGTCATGTCAACAGAAAATATTGTTTCCCTGATGATCTCACTGTCTGCGAGAATGAGAATATCGTTGTTGTCAGGTGGAAACAATAAACATTGTATGTCCAAAACCGTCCGTTTTGTATTTATCATTTTAACAATGATCTAAACTAGTGAAAACAGCTGATCTACAAGTACACAACGCCTCACGATGTGAGGCGTTGTGTGCTTGTAGATCTGCTACTTTCACTAGCTTTGTGAGACGGTCATGTATGGTGAAGCAGGGCTTTACTTTCCGAAAAAAGGTTTCAGAGGTTTTCTGCCCGACAGTGACGATATGTGAATGTAAAGCTCATTATAACGCGCTTTGGATAAAGTCACTATAACGATGTAAACCATGTATCATTGTTTACTCACTGCAGACATAATGCTGTCTGGGCCATTTTGTCTGTGGCAATAAGCACACGGGTAAAGTTTTCAATTTAGAACAAATTAACGTTGGATTAACAACAACGAAATGAAAACAATTACCTCCTATCTTTAAGGACTAGCAGTGTTTTCCCAGCTCCTAGAGAGTGAGCTCTAGACTATAGGGACACAGAACACATTGTGAATGTGTTCTCACAATAGAATCACACCGTTTAGGATGAAAACTGGCGAAGTCGACTTTTCATTATAACGTTTAGCAGCTATCATGAAAAGTCGACTTCACCACTACAACCATAAAACCATATCATGCAGCTAAACTTTAGCTGCATAATATGGTTGTATTGGGTTATATTAAAACCAATAAACCAGTGGATATCCTTAAATGGATTCACATTTGAGCCATTTAGCAGCTGCTCCAAGCAATAAATGAGTCCATGGTCCATCTTTAGAAGAGGAATATTGTTGCCAATGGACTCACGGTTACCGACAGCATGGTCAACTAAGGGCCGATTCATACTCCACTTTTAGAGACGAATTTATTTCGGTTCTACTCTGTCCAAACTACAATATGGCCTCATTCAGAGGTTCGAGGGGAGCGGGTACTTTTATTTTATTATTTATTTTGTGTTTTTTTGTATTTTGTGACTCCCCGAGCCGAACCAAAATAAATTCGGCTCTAAAAGTGGATTATGAATCGGCCCTTAGAAGTGAGTTCTCAGTATGAAATCAGTCGAGAAATGAATTCATATTAAACTGATATGAAAGCAAAGATCTGACCATATACACTACTTAATTTTAATGAAGAGTTAATATAGCCTACAAACAACAACAACAATCTTCTATCATGGCTGCTGCTCCATATGTAGATAAATTGCATGTCAAGCAGCAGGCCCTCAATTAACATCAGCTACTGTAGGGCATTAATTAATCTCTGCCACCATGTCTCATGCCCTTGTGTGCATGTGCATGTGTGTGTAGGGCGTGTGAGCGTGCGCGTGCGTGTGTGCGTGCGTGCGTGCGTGCTGCGCATTGGTCTCATATTTCTTGGTCATGATGTGATGTAAATGACAAGGAAGGAATGAAAGTCAAATCAGCTCCATGATGCATGAAGTCATCATGTGGTGATTATAATCAGTACCGGACCACTGTCTGTTGGCCACCATGCTTTAAAATCCTCTCATATCGGCTCTCTAAAGCCCGTATCATAGTCGGGTCCGCGGTGGAAGGCTTTAAACCGCGGTGTAGTCTTTTCGAGTCTTTTTACATCATTCCTCGCGGTGGAGAGCTTTCCACCGTGAGTCCCAACACATCTCTCTGTTTTTACTATCAGACAGACAGGCTCTACACCCCGTTCACTGATTGGTCAATCTAGACTAGTCAGTCACGGTGAATAGGACTCCACCGTGGCGTACTATGATGGCCTGCACTTATTTTCTGACTTGAGGTGGAAAGCTTTCCACCTCAAATTTGCGGTGGATAGGTCTCCACCGTAGACTCTGATACGGGCTTAAGGGTCTTCAACAGGGGGTCCGGGACCCTCAGAGTTACAGGGGGTCCTCCAAATCTTTGTGTGATAGAAACTTTGTTTCTCCGTTTATATAATTAACCATTTGAACCCTAGTGTCCATATTCAAAGAACTTTAGCCAAAAATAGCAGATCTACAAGCTCACAACGCCGATTGTTTTAATGATATCTAATGATAATATATGTTACTTTTGTCAATTGTGATCTTCATAGATGGTAGTAAAACAAGGTAAGAAAGCGATTTACCACAGAATTCTCCTTTAAGACCTAATAATTCATTAGTTCTCAAACTTTTGAATGCCAAGGGCCCCAACATGATGCCAGAAGGGAAGATTTGCCAGGTCCCCCAGAAGAGAAGATTTGTGATAAAACATTCTAAATTATACAATTATTTTCAAACACTTTCATGATTTTTCACAAAATAGCAGATGTTTGGACAGTTCTTGTGATACGCGCATCAACGTACTGACAGACGAACGCATGCACAGTTTGCACACACACACACACACACACACACACACACACACACACACACACACAGATTCCACACATATTAAGCTGTAGTAGAATGCCTTCTCCTGTTGCGTTCCACCGACAATCACGTTAGACTAATTGCCCGTGTCATTTCTTAGACGCAACAGGAATGCATATACAATCAGGAACAGACTCAACAGGGGGTCGTTCGACTGTCAGTGAGAATATGAAACAAAATCACGCTTCAAGTTCACCTCCTTCCTCATCATCATTACTGTGTTGATGATGACTGTAACCTTTAGAGGCAGGTGAGCAGAGGAGGATTTAATTGCATCTACAGGGAGCTCGGTCTAAACTCTGGTGATGACTTTTATGACTCCACAAAGTACCAAGGTGGAAGAAGGTGAATTACTTCTATGTTCTATACAGTACAGTAGCAGCGGGTTCTCAAACTTCTTTTTATGTATTTTTGTCATCTCAATGACCCCCAAGTTTACTAAGGGCCTTTTTCCCCCAAAAGAACCTTGGTTCAAGAACCAGTTCCGTTCAACTTTCTTGGAACCTTGGTTCGTTCTTCTTGCGAACCGGGCCACAAACCGGCTTGCGTTTCCCACCAGATTGAACCAGAGGATCCAAGGAGGTTGTGGTTCCCGTTCCGAAAGAACTTTTACGGTATAAGCCCCTAGTGTGGGGGAAGGAGGAGTAGGACAAAGGCTCTGCGTCTTCCCGGGTGGGGGCTCCTCACTGACAGGTGACAACAGCAGTGACAACACAGAAATGTGTCTGGGTTTGGGCGAGCGTGTCAATATTTCGACATTCCATTTGTTCAACGCGGGTGAATGTTAACCTGGTGAAATGCTAACCTGCTGACGCTGGTGAATGCTAACCTGCTGAATGTTAACCACTATGTCTAAACCTAACCCAAACCCTAACCTCAGTAAAACTATGCCTAAACCTAACCCTAAAACCTAACCCTAACCCTTAGTCGAAATAATGAAACATCAAAATAGCGAGAATTGCCCACTGTTTGGTACATAATACTGCTACGAACCCTTGCTGAATCAGAATACAGCTCATCACTCTGCCTGTCCAGATGTAAGCCAGACTGTCTGATGATGAGAAGCACCTTACTGTATTCAAATGGAGGATTGATTGATTCAGATGCTGTGGTCTGGCCTATATGAGTGACTCTGAGTATTCCCGTCATATTCACATGGATATTTAATATTGTCTTTACCTACAGGGAGTGGAGGGCTGCCCCACAGGGCCAAGTAATGATTGTCTTAACAACCAATAAAAAACAACCACAAGCGCCAAACATAAAAGCTTCAGACAGAGCACATTAGCCCATTTAGATCTAAAAAAAAATAGACGATATATCTGATCTGCTATTTTGGAAAAATCTTGACAATTTGTGCGTTGAATATATTGACCCGATTCTATAAATGTCTTCTCAAGCCTTCCAGGGTTTTTAGAAACTCATGTTTCTATCATCAGTTCTCAAACTCTTTCATGCGCTGTGAGCTTGTATATCTGCTATTCTTCAATAGTTAAAGCATAAAATGTATTATGTAGAATATGAATACATAAAAACACAAGGCATAGAAACTAGTGTTCTCACAGAGAGAACAGCCTGCATGAAGGCTCTTTTACATAATATTCACTTCAGGCCTTGGAGGCGTCAAGCTGAACAAATCCTGTAAAAGAAGACCAAAGCTTCCATCTCATTTCTAATCTATCTATAAATGCGACAAATCTCTGTCTGTCTGTCTGTTTGTTTGTTTGTAATCCGCGTATCTCGAGAACCGTTCGTCCCACCGGCTTCAGATTCAGCACGCGCGTTCCCCGCCGCCGCGCGGAGTGCAGTGCCGGGCCTCGACCCGACCCGACTCGCGGTTTTCCGAAACCGGCGCGAAACGTTCGGAATCTCCTTATGCGGAGCTGATTGTTGACATCAGGCTGTTCCGGAGGAAGCGCTGACTCATTGTGACATCACTTCATAAAAGGCTCTGACATCACGTACGCCACATGAGTCAACAAAAAATCTCTGTGAATGTGTATGTATGTATGTAATCCGAGTATCTCTAAACCATTCTTCCCACGTTCTCCATATATGGGCATAAAATGAATGCCCGTATGCGGAACTGATGTCTGACATCAGAGTTTTCCGCAACCGGTACTGTGTGTGCAGAGATCTCCATATATGGGCATAAGGGGACAATGTATGTAATCCGAGTATCTCTAAACCATTCTTCCCACGTTCTCCATATATGGGCATAAAATGAATGCCCGTATGCGGAACTGATGTCTGACATCAGAGTTTTCCGCAACCGGTACTGTGTGTCCATATATGGGCATAAGGGGACAATGGCAAACAGATGGTCAAAACGGGTCCTATGACAACAGGTATATTGGGGTTTGCATTAAAGGGTGGGGACAAAGGCTAACAGATGGTCAAAACGGGTCCTATGACAACAGGTATATTGGGGTTTGCATTAAAGGGTGGGGCAGGCATAAAATGGACGCAAATAGACAGATATCTCCATATATGGGCATATGGGCATAAAATGGACCCAGAACTATATCTGCAGTGATCTCCATATATGGACATAAAATGGACGCCGACAGACAGACAGATACAGATATCTCCATATATGGGCATAAATGGACACAGGCAAACAGATGGTCAAAACGGGTCCTATGACAACAGGTATAATGGGGTTTGCATTAAAGGGCGGGGCATTCATTCTCTATTTACATCGTTCCCGAGTTGGCCAGGTCGCCGACTAGACGCTGGGCCGCCCGAAGGGCGGCCCAGCTTCTAGTATACAATGATAGAAGGCATACCAGTGGTTCTCAACCTTTTCAGGCTGTGACCCCCAAAATAATCATATTTGAACTGGGAAAAAGTCTTTGTAGGGTGTAGCACGTAGCACAGGACAACGTGGGGTCCGGGGCGGGGACCCGCTGGGCTCCTTGAGGGGATTCCAGGGGGTCCTCAGCTAAAGGATTGATAGTAAGGAACCAAATGGACCCTTAAAGACGGGGTGCCGTGAATTCACCCCACGTAAAACACGATCATCAGATATGATTATACTAGGAGGAAGATACAAAAAGTGTTACAATTGTGTTCATGTGGCCACACCCACCCAGTATACCTGATTTTCACCTAAGCACCTCCCACCTTGAGTTAGCCACGCCCACAGCTGTTGTCGTATGGTCAAAAGTGGAGGGGATGATTTTAGTCTGTCACTAAAGCGGTGTATTTCGATTGGGCCTTTTGACTTGGAAGAAACAAAAACTACACAGGGAAGACATATTTTCATATTATAACAACACCTGGGGGTCTGTTAGAGTAATGTTAACTCCATAGACACATATAAAACATATTATAACCACACCTGGGGGTCTGTTAGAGTAATGTTAACTCCATAGACACATATAAAACATATTATAACCACACCTGGGGGTCTGTTAGAGTAATGTTAACTCCATAGACACATATAAAACATATTATAACCACACCTGGGGGTCTGTTAGAGTAATGTTAACTCCATAGACACATATAAAACATATTATAACCACACCGGGGTCTATTAGAGTAATGTTAACTCCATAGACACATATAAAACAAAAAATGTACAAAACTATGGCACCCCATCTTTAAAGGAGTAGTTCCAAACGTCCATGGTACACTCTCTGAGTGACGGGGGGGTCGGTGGCCTCTAATGCGTAACGAACCGGGGGTCCTTGAAACCAAGGAGTTTGAGCAGCCTTCGGTACAAGACGACTCATCTACATTATAGCGTGTAATTAGGTCCAGCCGCTGTTCAGCCAGCTCCGCAGGACCTGAAGTTAACAATGGAGTTAATCGACTTAAAAGCTTTGGGGCTTAACCCGTTTAGAACGGGTACACATTATTGTGTATCATTATTTTTATGCTTTAACTATTGAAAAATAGCAGATATACAAGCTCACAGCGCGGCACCGAGTGCCGCGCTGCGAGCTTGTAGATCTGCTATTTTTTTTATAAATCGTGAAAATTAGAATTTTGACCCGATTCTATAAGTGTCTTTTGAATCCTTCTAAGATTTTTTGAAAAACCTATATCAGCAATCTGGCCAGCCATCGTCAAAGAAAAGGTCCTTTTCACTTAAAATGGAGCTCAGTTAGTCTGTTCTTGAGAGACTACTATGTCAGCGGTGCTCAAACCTTTTCATTTGAAGGACCCCCAAAATGAAATGTATTTGGCCACGGACCCCCATCTCAAAATATTTCGTTCCAGGGACCCCCCAGAAGCAAAATTTTAGTTACAAACGTTCACTTTGAAAGTACATATATTGAAAGATTTGCACACATTTTTCAAAAATAGCAGATCTACAAGCTCGCAGCGCGGCACTCGGTGCCGCGCTGTGAGTGTGTATATCTGCTATTTTTCACTGGTTAAAGCATTCAATAATTCTAGGCCTAAATGGCTTAAATAAACCTACACCCAACGTCTTGAGCTCTCATTTATAACTGTGTCGCACAAGGAGAGAGACTGGGAAAATGGGTCAGCAGAAAATCCCCTCCTTTTTTATTTTTTCATTTTTTTGTGTGAGAATTAAAAAGTCTGAAATTAAAAGTGTGTAATCCAATAGAGAGGGCAGTGAGTGATGTACAGTACAGCCGCTATGGAATACCTTGAGTGAACCGAAAAACGCCTCTGTAAAAAGTAGATAGGAGCTCTTGTGACTAAGTCAGATTTTCTCGTTTAATTGCGAGTGTTGCTTCCAACAAATGATGTTTTGTTTTTGCCACTTAGCTTTAAAAAAAGTACGGAGTGCTCTTCCGGATTCAATTAATTTCAAAGCAGCTTCACTGGCATGAGAAAACATACATTTGCATTGCCAAGTTAAAAACGCATCTCCCTCTCCCTCGATGCAACTCCCTCAAAGTTTAGCCAAATGGAAAGAAGGTTGGAAGAACATTCTGCTTTGGACTTTTTGCAGAAACATGAATAAACATGTTCTTTCCTCTGATCCGTGACCAGTCCAGCTCTTCATATTACATAAGCCATTTAGAACGGGTACACATTATAGTGTATTATTATTCTATGCTTTGAGCTTGTAGATCTGCTATTTTTGAAAAATCATGAAAATTTGAATTTTGACCTTTTGAATCCTTCTTAAGGTTTTTTGGAAAAAACCTATGTTTCTATGTCAGCAATCTGGCCAGCCATCGTCAAAGAAAAGGTCCTTTTCACTTAACTGGAGCTCAGTTAGTCTGTTCTTGAGAGACTACTATGTTAGTGGTTCTCAAACCTTTTCATGTGAAGGACCCCCAAAATGACATGTATTTGGTCACGGACCACCATCTCAAAGGGACCCCCCCCAGAAGCAAAATTTGAGATACAAACGTTCGCTTTAAAAACACATAATTATGTTCAAAGATTTGCACACATTTTCACAACTTTTTCCAAAAAATAGCAGATCTACAAGCTCGCAGCTGTGAGCTTGTATATCTGCTAATTTTCAACAGCTAAAGCATTCGATAATTCTGGGCCTAAATGGGATAAGCGAGGGGTTGTGAACACACTGTACAGCAGCTCTACAAGCTGCTCACTGAAGTGGACATCTCATTTCACACGTCGTCCAAAGGTACAGTAAACAGAAAGTGCACGGTGCTGTGTCAGTCACCGTGTGCCCGGGGTGAAGCCATGAACGAGTCTCTCTGCTCCGCGTCTAAAGGCCTTAGACTTCACCACTTCAACAGAGACTCACACAGCCTGGGGTCAGTGTCACGGTCGTGCCAAGCAGTGACCTTTGATCAGTTAGAGGGGTGCTAACGTCTGGCCCGAGGTCCCACCAGGGAGATGTTCAGACAAGCAGAAAGGCAGGAAGGAGAGACTGACAGCAGCCTTGAAGCATTCAGCATGACTCCTCTTCCTCACAACACTGACAGCATGCTGTGTCAGCACCACGTTGGACAAACACTAAACAATCGCAAAACTTTCTGACAGGAAAGAGAAGGTCAAGTCTGACAGCAGAAATGCAGTGAATCAGATTTGAGTTTTTTTGACAGCGTATCATAAACTGTAAATGGTCACGTGTGGTTGCGTGCGTGCGTGCGTGCGTGCATGACTCTCACTGATTAGTTAAAGCTTGGCTGTGTAACCATCCAGTTCATTCATTTCAGCACTGGACAGTTCCGTACATTTCAGCACCACGGCCCAGTGAACAGTTCCTCTGGATTATTGACAAGCAGCAAACACAAGCTGCTTGTCCCAACTTCCCAACCTCTTTAAAACTGGGATTCTCAATATTGTCATTTTGAGGATCCTCAGTTTGGCCTCTGAAAATATATCATGCCAGGGACAGCCCCACCTCCCCTACAAGATTTGTTTAAAAAGTTTTTTCAAGATTTTTTTCATTTTTGAATAGCAGATCTACAAGTTTGTAGATCGGCATTTTCAAATAGCCTAGAGTTAAATAGCCTAAGGTTGATATGCTAATATCAACAGATTTAGCAGGGGGACCCCCCTGGAACCCCCTCCAATGACCCCTGGGGGACCCTTGGACACTGTTTTGGAGAACCACCACAACATGGTGTAGGTAAAACATTGCGCCTGAGTTTACACATCATCTCTGTGTTTTTGCACCATCACTTCTGCCCCGCATACAGTTCCTATCACGGTCCAATCGCATTCTATAGTCATATCAATGTTATTGCACCATCGCCCCAGTCTTCCGATGGCCTCGCTAGCGAGCGCCACGCGGACGTTAAGGGGATGGAAAGCGATACATCAACGCCAAGATTACGCTGCCTCGGGTGAAGATAACGCTCGGGCGTGATTGAATTTCTTTTTTTTTTTTAAACAGACATAACCGTGTTTGTGATGGTCCCCCATGGCCCCCACACGCTCCAGTTTGGATTGTGCCGGGGTGAAAACATTGGTTACCGCTGGCTGTCCGAGAGAGAGAGGCCGCTAGGAAATAAGACTGGTATCTATTTCACCTCGGATGCTGTTTTAACCCATTTAGGCCTAGAACTATTGAATGCTTTAACCAGTGAAAAAATAGCAGATATAAAAGCTCACAGCGCGGCACCGAGTGCCGCGCTGCGAGCTTGTAGATCTGCTATTTTTTTGGAAAAAGTCGTGAAAATGTGTGCAGATCTTTGAATATTATGTATTTTCAAAGCGAACGTTTGTAACTCAAATTTTGCTTCTGGGTGGTCCCTGGAACTAGATATTTTGAGATGGGGGTCCGTGGTCAAATACATATCATTTTGGGGGTCCTTCAAATGAAAAGGTTTTAGAACCACGGACATAGTTGTCTCTCAAGAACAGACTAACTGAGCTCCAGTTAAGTGAAAAGGACCTTTTCTTTGACGATGGCTATAGCCAGATTGCTGACACAGAAACAGGTTTTTCAAAAAATCTTAGAAGGATTCAAAAGACACTTATAGAATCGGGTCAAAATTCTAATTTTCCCGATTTTTCTAAAATAGCAGATCTACAAGCTCGCAGCGCGGCACTCGGTGCCGCGCTGTGAGCTTGTATATCTGCTGTTTTTCAATAGTTTAAGCATAAAATAATGATACACAATATAGTGTACCCGTTCTGAACGGGTTAAATCCCACTGCACACCATCAGGCCGGATAATATTCCCTCTTCTGCATCCTGCGGGACATCTGATGCAGCAACACCAGCTAACTTTGAAGAAGGAACAGCAGAAGTTACACCTGAAGTATGGTATATTTCCTCGGTTTCATTTAATTCCGGGAAGGCCAATTATTAATCGAGAACAAAAGCTCTCCTTTTCAAATGACGTCCCTGATTAAAAGACCAACAATCATAGCAGTGAAATTAGTACAAGCTGTACAAATTACAAAAAGACGAGAGAATTCATATAGGACACACAGACAGATTTCAGAGTGCTATTCAAAAGCCGTTTGAATGCCATCAAGTGAAATACAAATATCCGTTTTACTGAATATAGGTGCTTGTATATACTTACTGTTTGTTTAGACTTACTGTTTTCTTTTTTTTGTTCTCTCATTTTATTTTATTTACATATCTACAGCATAGTACTGTGTTCTATTCATTCAATGTTATATGAGATACTTTAATGGTTTCCTGTGGAAATAAGCTTAGTCTTTTCATGGATCTCCTTTTAGTAGACCTTGTACCAGTGAACTGTACCGTCATGAAACTGTACCTTTTCCTATGCAAACTTCTAATAAAGTCTTCAATCAATCAATCAATCAATGGTCCACCTACGTTCTTTTTCTTAGATGACTATTTACTGTTTAGTATTTCTATGCATTTGATGTATTTATGTTGATTTTGTAAGATTGTAAATCGCTCTGGATTAAGAGCGTCATAAATGCCTAAATTGTAAGACATTTTATAAGTCATGTATGTGTGTTCTTCCCTGTCTTTTTGCACTGTAATGTCGAAGCCATATTGTATGTGTGCATGTACTGTACTGCGTTAACAGTATAATGTTGTTGTTGTCACTAGCGCCGCCAAGGCAAATTCTTTACTATGTGCTTGTAAAGACTTGAAAAGCTATTAATCGATAAAGTTGTGATAGATTCCAGGAAGTTCCTGTTTCCCCTATTGAAGAGGGGAAACAAGACAAACAGATTCAAAGCCATGCATCTGTGTCTATATGCAGTACATGGCTCTGACTTCCTGTGAGACAGGATACTGAGTCTGTGTCTACATACAGTAGATGGCTCTGACTTCCTGTGAGACAGGATACTGTGTCTGTGTCTACGTGCAGTATAGTCTCGCGTAGCCAGACAACTATTCCACAATCTCCGAATGCTATATAGAGTCTGGAAGAGCAGCTCCCGAACGGCGAGTATCGGAAGTAGCCGCTGCTGCACTGAACTGTAGTCCCATTGGAAACATAACAGAAACACAATAGCTCAGACAAAGTCATTCGAGCTGCCTATTATTGTTATGAGTGTATAGTTTATGAAACGTTTGAAAACATGACACCAACAACACCAGAGAAAGACAAAATAAAGCCCCCAGAAATGTTGAAAGGAGACATAACGCTTCCAGTAGGACATGTTATTGCTACTGCACTAAGGGAGCGGTTGCGTCACATCCGCTTTATCTCGCACTCACCGTTTCTATTTCCGTCTGCCAGACTGTATGCCGGGAGCATTTGACCAAATCGCGGAGGCAACAGTCTGGCCACGCGAGACTACGTGCAGTACATGGCTCTGACTTCCTGTGAGACAGGATACTGTGTCTGTGTCTACATACAGTACATGGCTCTGACTTCCTGTGAGACAGGATACTGTGTCTGTGTCTACATGCAGTACATGGCTCTGACTTCCTGTGAGACAGGATACTGTGTCTGTGTCTACATGCAGTACATGGCACTGACTTCCTGTGAGACAGGATACTGTGTCTGTGTCTACATACAGTACATGGCTCTGACTTCCTGTGAGACAGGATACTGTGTCTGTGTCTACATGCAGTACATGGCTCTGACTTCCTGTGAGACAGGATACTGTGTCTGTGTCTACATGCAGTACATGGCACTGACTTCCTGTGAGACAGGATACTGTGTCTGTGTCTACATGCAGTACATGGCACTGACTTCCTGTGAGACAGGATACTGTGTCTGTGTCTACATGCAGTACATGGCTCTGACTTCCTGTGAGACAGGATACTGTGTCTGTGTCTACATACAGTACATGACTCTGACTTCCTGTGAGACAGGATACTGTGTCTGTGTCTACATGCAGTACATGGCTCTGACTTCCTGTGAGACAGGATACTGTGTCTGTGTCTACATACAGTACATGGCTCTGACTTCCTGTGAGACAGGATACTGTGTCTGTGTCTACATGCAGTACATGGCTCTGACTTCCTGTGAGACAGGATACTGTGTCTGTGTCTACATGCAGTACATGGCTCTGACTTCCTGTGAGACAGGATACTGTGTCTGTGTCTACATGCAGTACATGGCTCTGACTTCCTGTGAGACAGGATACTGTGTCTTTATTCGCCTGACAACTATTCTACAATCTCCGAATGCTATTAGGCCTGATTTACACTGCCACCCAAATCCAAACTGAATCAGATCCGTACCACATCAAAAGTGGAATCCGATTTGTTTAAAATAGTCATAAATGCAGACAGGTCACATGCAGGTCACATGAAATCTGATTTTTACAAACCACATCCAGAGATGGTTTCAAATCTGATTCAAATCTGATTTCTAAAGATGTGTTTGTATTAGGATAAATCTGCACAATGGTAAAAATGAAACGGAAGTGGGGAGGAGGCTTCACTTCCGCTTTATCTCCTAACTTCCATCTCCCAGACTGTATGACGGGAGCATATTTGGTCTGGGTGTTTTAGCGAAGGTCCCATCAGTTTCCCTGCAGTGGTAGCTGATCTGAGTTGGGGTTGTATTTGGGTACTTGGGTTCTAGCATGCATGCGTGTGATTGTCCCCTGTATGCCGAGGTGTTGTGCAAAGCGACCAAAACACCCCTGGTGATGTGTCCTTTGAAAACAGGCTTGTGACGACATCACCCTGCTCTCAGCCTACGTAGGCTGCGGCTAGCAGAGAGCCTCTTCATGCAACAATGCAATGATCCATCTGGAAAACACACATTCACAGAGCAAGCCTTGGGGGCCGCTGTGGTATGTGTTGTGTAGAAATATATTAATGCCGTTATGGTTACAGATTTGTCAGCCTCTGCGCCTGGCTTGACACTATGACAGATTGTCTTGTGAACTGTTATTTTATTGTGCATTCGAGCAAGGTGAAAGGATAATACAGTTGAACTGAATTGAACCCACACACACACATACACACATATACACACACACACACACGCTGCTGCTTTGAAAAAGAAAAATACATTTAGTCACGGCTCCTGATCTAGAATGCAATTTCCCACGAATTGTGAGTCCGGGAGTTTGGGGGGGGCTTAGGTTGACCGCTGGCTAACCCTCCCACATATTTCACACTCGGGCTGCCATTATTTTGGTAATTATTTGGCTGTAGAGCGCCGCCGTTCACTCTTATTTTGAAGAGCCCCGGAAGCCACGTGCGTGTGCATGTCGTGTAGCTTGACGATTTTAACTGACCACCGGTGTTGCAAGAGTTTGCGGGAGAAATAAACAACAAGGTCTATGAAAACAATCCCGATGTTTAAACCAAGGGGCTAGTTTCAAATGAGGCCATTTCCGGGTTCTCATTGAATCTGCTGTTCCTATTAATGGCCCAGCAGATGTCGCTATTTCAACCTTCTACTGGTGTCAAGACATTTTGTATCTCAATGTTATCTCTATGAGGTTTTGGCAAACTTTATATAAAATATATACAGTATACTACTCAATTTGGGGGTCCTACACATGAAAACCACTGGTCTAGGCTTACAAGCATAAACACGTTTATACGTAGGTGTGTACCGTAATTGCTGGACTATAAACCGCACCTGAATATAAGCCGCACCAGCTAAATTTAGAACAAAAAACAAATGTTTATATATATAAGCCTCACCTGACTATAAGCCGCAGGTGTCCTTCCTGCTTCCCGCTAGAGCGCCCCTGGTGGCCGTTAGCTGTAAACATCTATATATAAATCCTTGTTAAAGACCACTGTAAAACTAACTAACTGGCCGTTATCTGTATAAATCTCTATATAAGCCGCACCTTTGTATAACCGCAGGGTTCAAAACATGGGAAAAAAGCCGCGGCTTATAGTCCGGCAATTACGGGTACATGAGGTCAGACTATAGCGGCAGGTGAAGCACAGTATAGGTGAGGCAAAGCATGTATCACGAGCAACAGTTGAATAAACGAGGGAGTTCTTTCTGAACAAGGCCCTGCTGTCTTGCATGGAGAGGAACAGCTGAAATCATGGGGGGATTCTTTTTGAGCGAGGACCTGATATTGCACAAAGAGGAACAGTTGAATAATCTGGGAATTCTTTTTAGAAGCGAGCTCTGCGGCCGTCTTTCAGCAGCTGCTCAAACTCAACAGCTGGATCGTGCTCTGATATTAAGCCATTTAGGCATAGAATTATTTAATGCTTTACCTATTGAAAAATAGCAGATATACAAGCTCACAGTGCGGCA
>NC_137825.1:9797053-9810382 GCF_963921795.1 Nannobrachium achirus | reverse complement strand
AGGGCCCCTCCACCTTGGGCCCTGGTAACTCAGTCCCACTCCCCCCCCCCCCCCCCCCCCCCCCCCCCCCCCTTGTGACGCCCCTGACCACTTCAACAGAGACTCACACGGCCTGCGGTCAGTGTCACGGTCGTGCCAAGCAGTGACCTTTGATCAGTTAGAGGGGTGCTAACGTCTGGCCCGAGGTCCCACCAGGGAGATGTTCAGACAAGCAGAAAGGCAGGAAGGAGAGACTGACAGCAGCCTTGAAGCATTCAGCATGACTCCTCTTCCTCACAACACTGACAGCATGCTGTGTCAGCAGCATCACGTTGGACAAACAATCGCAAACTTTCTGACAGGAAAGAGAAGGTCAAGTCTGACAGCAGAAACGCAGTGAATCAGTTTTGAGTTTTTTGACAGCGTATCATAAACTGTAAATGGTCACGTGTGTGTGTGTGTGTGTGTGTGTGTGTGTGTGTGTGTGTGTGTGTGTGTGTGTGTGTGTGTGTGTGTGTGTGTGTGTGTGTGTGTGTGTGTGTGTGTGTGTGTTACAGTATCATGACTCTCACTGATTAGTTAAAGCTTGGCTGTGTAACCATCCAGTTAATTCATTTCAGCACTGGACAGTTCCGTACATTTCAGCACCACAGCCCAGTGAACAGTTCCTCTGGATTATTGACAAGCTGCTTGTCCCAACTTCCCAAGCTCTTTAAAACTGGGATTCTCAATGTTGTCATTTTGAGGATCCTCAGTTTGGCCTCTGAAAATATATGGTGCCAGGGACAGCCCCACCTCCCATACAAGATTTGTGTTAAAATGTCTTTCAAGATTTTTTTCATTTTTGAATAGCAGATCTACAAGTTTGTAGATCGGCCATTTTCAAATAGCCTAGAGTTAAATAGCCGAATGTCAATATGCTAATATCAACAGATTTAGCAGGGTGAACCCCCTCCAATGACCCCTGGGGGACCCTTGGACACTGTTTTGGAGAACCACCACAACACAGTGTAGGTAAAACATTGCGCCTGAGTTTACACGTCAACTCTGTGTTTTTGCACCATCACTTCTGCCCATACAGGGTCCTATCACGGTCCAATCGCATTCTATAGTCATATCAATGTTATTGCACCATCGCCCCAGTCTTCCGATGGCCTCGCTAGCGAGCGCCGCGCGGACGTTAAGGGGATGGAAAGCGATACATCAACGCCAAGATTGCGCTGCCTCGGGTGAAGATAACGCTCGGGCGTGATTGAATTTCTTTTTTTTTTTAACCCATTCAGAACGGGTACACATTATTGTGTATCATTATTTTATGCTTTAACTATTGAAAAATAGCAGATATACAAGCTCACAGCGCGGCACGAGTGCCGCGCTGCGAGCTTGTAGATCTGCTATTTTTGAAAAATCCTGAAAATTAGAATTTTGACCCGATTCTATAAGTGTCTTTTGAATCGTTCTAAGATTTTCTGAAAAACCTATGTTTTCTATGTCAGCAATCTGGACAGCCATCGTCAAAGAAAAGGTCCTTTTCACTTAACTGGAGCTCAGTTAGTCTGTTCTTGAGAGACTACCATGACAGTGGTTCTCAAATCTTTTCATGTGAAGGACCCCCAAAATTATATGTATTTGGCCACGGACCCCCATCTCAAAATATTTAGTTCCAGGGACCACCCCCAGAAGCAACATTGTAGTTACAAACGTTCGCTTTGAAAATAATAATACAATTTTCACGACTTTAAAAAAAAATAGCAGATCTACAAGCTCGCAGCGCGGCACTCGGTGCAGCGCTGTGAGCTTGTATATCTGCTATTTTTCACTGGTTAAAGCATTCAATAATTCTAGGCCTGAATGGGTTAAACAGACATAACCGTGTTTGTGATGGTCCCCCATGGCCCCCACACACTCCAGTTTGGATTGTGCCGGGGTGAAAACATTGGTTACCGCTGGTTGGCCGAGAGAGAGAGAGGAGGCCGCTAGGAAATAAGACTGGTATCTATTTCACCTCGGATGCTGTTTTAACCTATTCAGGCCTAGAATTATTGAATGATTTAACCAGTGAAAAATAGCAGATATACAAGCTCACAGCGCGGCACCGAGTGCCGCGCTGCGAGCTTGTAGATCTGCTATTTTTGGAAAAAGTCGTGAAAATGCATGTGTGCAAATCTTTGAATATATGTATTTTCGAAGCGAACGTTTGTAACTCAAATTTTGCTTCTGGGTGGTCCCTGGAACTAGATATTTTGAGATGGGGGTCCGTGGCCAAATAAATATCAGTTCAAATCACTTCACATGAAAAGTTTTGAGAACCACTGACATAGTAGTCTCTAGACTAACTGAGCTCCATTTAAAGTGAAAAGGACCTTTTCTTTGACGATGGCTATAGCCAGATTGCTGACATAGAAACATAGGGTTTTTCAAAAAAATCTTAGAAGGATTCAAAAGACACTTATAGAATCGGGTCAAAATTCGAATTTTCCAGATTTTTCAAAAATAGCAGATCTACAAGCTCGCAGCGTGGCACTCGGTGTCGCGCTGTGAGCTTGTATATCTGCGATTTTTCAATAGTTAAAGCATAAAATAATGATACACATTATAGTGTACCCGTTCTGAACGGGTTAAATCCCACTGCACACCATCAGGCCGGATAATATTCCCTCTTCTGCATCCTGCGGGATGTCTGAGGCAGCAACACCAGCTAACTTTGAAGAAGGAACTGCAGAAGTTACACCTGAAGTATGGTATATTTCCTCAGTTTCATTTAATTCCGGGAAGGCCAATTATTAATCGAGAACAAAAGCTCTCTTTTTTCAAATGACGTCCCTGATTAAAGGACCAACAATCATCATAGCAGTGAAATTAGTACAAGCTGTGCAAATTACAAAAAGATGAGAGATTTCATATGGGACACACAGACAGATTTCAGAGTGCTATTCACAAGCTGTTTGAATGCCATCAAGTGAAATACAAATATCCGTTTTTACTGTATAGGTGCTTGGTCTAACTACGTTCTTTTTCTTAGATGACTATTTACCGTTTACTACTGTATTTCTATGCATTTGATGTAATTATGTTGATGTTTGTTGTCGCTCTGGATTAAGAGCATCTGCTAAATGCCAAGACATTTTATAAGTCATGTATGTGTGTTCTTCCCTCTCTTTTTGCACTGTAATGTAGAAGCCATATTGTATGTGTACTGTACTGTGTTAACAGTATAATGTTGTAATGTTGTTGTCACTAGCGCCGCCAAGGCAAATTCTTTACTATGTGCTTGTAAAGACTTGAAAAGCTATTAATCAATAAGGTTGTGATGGATTCCAGGAAGTTCCTGTTTCCCCTACTGAAGAGGGGAAACAAGACAAACGGATTCAAAGCCATGTGTCTGTGTCTACATTCAGTACATGGCTCTGACTTCCTGTGAGACAGGATACTGTGTCTGTAGTCTCGCGTGGCCAGACTGTTGCCTCCGCGATTTGGTCAAATGCTCCCGGCATACAGTCTGGTAAAGGGAAATAGAAACGATGAGTGCGAGATGAAGCGGAAGTGAAGCCTCCTCGTCACTTCCGTTTCAGTCTCACATCGCACACATTTATCATTATATAAATAAAACTCATATAAGCATGTTTAGCTTGCTGCTTAGCAGAAATGACATTTTAAAATATATTTTCTTGAACGGTAATGCCCGCTTCCATTACTCGCCGTTAGGGAGCTGCTGTTCCAGACTCTACAGTATATAGCATTCAGAGATTGTGGAATAGTTGTCTGACTACGCGAGACTACTGTGTCTGTGTCTACATACAGTACATGGCTCTGACTTCCTGTGAGACAGGATACTGTGTCTGTGTCCACATACATCAGGGGCATAGTTCCGCCGATTTAAAATGATTCCAATACGGAACTAAAACTTCCTATGATTGGCCGCTAGTTGCGCTGTTTTCCCCCCCGGCCGATCTCAAAAAGAATTGTTCTCCATTGGAACCCATTAATTTTCCCCTTTCGTTTTCTAGCCTTAATTAACATTTTCATACATACTTTATGGTTCCTATCGCTAGTTAAAAATTGCCTTTCAATCACGATGATATGCGTTTTGTGAAAATGAGGTCCCATTTATGTTAAAGTTGATGATAAAGTTGCGGGGGGCGTGGCCAACTGAACTGATACCAGCCGGCTGTGTTCTTCTTCGTGTGCTGTATTTCGGGAGGCTCCGACCACATTCTCCCATGTATCCCTGCGGTTGCACGTGACCGCTGGCAGCCAATAGCATCCTCCTCGTGCTTTTACAATCTATGATGGCAACACCCATGCCAAGGACCCAAAATGCGTCATTTGCACTGCATAGAAACCAATGGCTTCGCTTTGTCCATATATTTTACAGTCTATGGTCTACATACAGTACATGGCTCTGACTTCCTGCCATCCAAATCCAACCTGAATCAGATCTGTGTACATCATCAAAAGTGGAATCTTAAAATAGTCATAAATGCAGACAGGTCACATGCAGGTTACATGAAATTTGTAGAAACCACATCCAGGAGGGCGAAGGGTCTGGGTTTTAGCGAAAGGTTCTATCAGTATCCCTGCAGTGTTAGCTGAGTTGGGGTTGTACAGTATTTGGGCACTTGGCTGTAGGCCCATGAACCCAGCTAGACATTCTAGCATGCATGCGTGTGATTGTCTCCTGTATGCCGAGGTGTTGCGCGAAGCGAACCAAAACACCCCTGGTGATGTGTCCTTTGAAAACAGGCTTGTGACGACATCACCCTGCTTTCAGCCTACGTAGGCTGCGGCTAGCAGAGAGCCTCTTCATGCAACAATGCAATGATCCATCTGGAAAACACACATTCACAGAGCAGGCCTTGGGGGCCGCGGTGGTATGTGTTGTTGTGTAGAAATATATTAATGCCGTTATGGTTACAGATTTGTCAGCCTCTGCGCCTGGCTCGACACTATGACTATGACTATTGTCTTGTGAACTGTTATTTTATTGTGCATTCGAGCAAGGTGAAAGGATAATACAGTTGAACTGAATTGAACCCACACACACACACACACACACACACACACATACACACACGCTGCTGCTTTGAAAAAGAAAAATACATTTAGTCACGGCTCCTGATCTAGAATGCAATTTCCCACGAACTCTGAGTCCGGGAGTTTGGGGGGGGGCTTAGGTTGACCGCTGGCTAACCCTCCCACATATTTCACACTCGGGCTGCCATTATTTTGGTAATTATTTGGCTGTAGAGCGCCGCCGTTCACCGGAAGCCACGTGCGTGTAACATGTTGGTCAGTTGTAACTGACCACCGGTGTTGCCAGAGTTTGCGGGAGAAATAAGAAACAAGGTCTATGAAAACAATCCCGATGTTTAAACCAAGGGGCTAGTTTCAAATGAGCCCATTTCCAGGTTCTCATTGATTCTGCTGTTCCTATTAATGGCCCAGCAGATGTCGCTATTTCAACCTTCTACCGGTGTCAAGACATTTTGTATCTCAATGTTATCTGTACGAGGTTTTGGTAAACTTTATATATAAATAACACCCAATGTGAATTGAGTGGTGGTCGTGCTTGCATAACGTCATCAGACTAGGATTTGAGTCTAGGATGTACAGGCTATGCTAGTACACACACACGTTTTGCTATGGCAAAACGCTGAGGAAAAAGGCTACAGACACACGACGATGACATCACTAGACAAACATGATGCTACGTACACACATTTTACTATGGCAAAACGCTGAGGAAAAAGGCTACAGACACACGCACAGCCACGTATAGGAGTGGTTTACCACCGCTCAAAAATGTGGGGGTCCTTCACATGAAAACCACTGGTCTACGGTTACAAGCAGAAACACGTTTATAGGCGTGTACGTCAGGTGAAGTAGGTGAGGCAAAGCATGTATCACGAGCAACAGTTGAATAAACGAGGGAGTTCTTTCTGAACGCGGCCCTGCTGTCTTGCATGGAGAGGAACAGCTTAAATCATGGGGGGATTCTTTTTGAACGAGGACCTGATATTGCACAAAGAGGAACAGTTGAATAATCTGGGAATTCTTTTTAGAAAGGAGGTCTGCTGCCGTTTTTCAGCAGCTGCTCAAACTCAACAGCTGCAGGATCGTGCTCTGATATTAAGCCATTTAGGCCAAGAATTATTTAATGATTTAACTATTGAAAAATAGCAGATATACAAGCTCACAGCGCGGCACCGAGTGCCGCGCTGCGAGCTTGTAGATCGGCTATTTTTGAAAAGTTGTGAAAATGTTTGCAAATCTTTGAATACATGTATTTTTAAAGCAATATTTGTAACTTAATCTTGCTTCTGGGGGTCCCTGGAACTAAATGTTTTGAGATGGGGGTCCGTGGCCAAATATATATTTTGGGGGTCCTTGACATGAAAAAGTTTGAGAACCACTGACATAGAAACATAGTTTTTTTCAAAAAACCTTAGAAGGATTTAGAAGAATCGGGTCAAAATATTCAAATACATTTTCATGATTTTTCAAAAATAGCTCATCTACAAGCTCGCAAAATGTGTGAGCAGGTATATCTGCTATTTTGTAATAGTTAAAGCATAAAATAGTGTGTAATAAGGCGTTCCCGATCTTATTATGTTATTTGTTGTTTGCTGCCTCCATGTATTTTCTGTTGTGCTGCTGGCTGTTTACTGCCTCTGGCCAAACGCCAATCAAAGCTCAGCTCTCTCTCACAGTGACGCTATCACAGGCCCTGTCTGCACCAATCAGAATGTCTCGTTGCTTCAGTATGGAAAGCAGAGAGGCTGCATTTATTCCTGCACTGGAGAGAGAGTTATTTCTGGAAACTATACATAAAAATGACTTGAAATTCATGTGAGATTATATTTCAGACATGGAGGGAGAAGAGAGAGAGAGAGAGAGAGAGAGACAGAGAGAGAGAGAGGAAGGAAGGATAGAACAGGGGTATCGACGTATGGGGAGAGCGAGGACTGGAGCTGAGAAATGGAGAGACGAGAGGAAGCAGCAGCAGAGGAGAGGAGAGGAGAGGAGAGGAGAGGAGAGGAGAGGAGAGGAGAGGAGAGGAGAGGAGAGGAGAGGCGAGGCGAGGAGAGGAGAGGAGACCGTGCAGGCAGCGGTGCATGTCGAAGAGAAACGATTTTCTATACCGGAAGAAACTGTGCGTCACGTTTTCCCAGATTGAACATAAAATTATATTTAGTTTTCCGCGCTATGTAACACCGCTCCACGACGCCGTGTAATTTACACGTTAGAGAGAGGGTGAGGAACTGAGCGAGACAGCAGAGGTGTGAGTGTGAGTGTGAGAGAGAGAGAGAGAGAGAGAGAGAGAGAGAGAGAGAGAGAGAGAGAGAGAGAGAGAGAGAGAGAGAGAGAGAGAGACATTCACAGTTGGTTTGCTTCATCTCTGGTCTTTCAGGGTGTAAATTACAGTACATGTTTCCCCCCCGGGCTGCTCTGACTGACTTCAGCACTTTAATAAAGTGGAAGCGCGTGATTGGTCAGACAGCGCCGCTGTCAGCCTGTTAATTACCATAGTCACACTGCTTTATCAGAGCTGCACACTCAGAAACCATGAGTTTACCATACATGTTCTACTATAGGCCCACTTACCAACCACACCAGCTTATTACCGTAAATGTTTTACTATAGGCCCACTCACCCATAGATATAAAAAGCTAGTTCTAAAACGTCTAGTTTCATTCCTTGATTCTGATTGGCCGGTTTCCCTTAATTGCTGTGGTATATGAGACTATAACCCACAACTTAAATCAGTTTATATCAAACCCAGGTGCATTCTTTCTTTCCACAGGGTTCCACACATAGGTTCCACAGTGCACCAATATCTGCACCTGTGTTGTTGGCAAAAAAGATGGGAAATACTTTCTTGTAGCTGCATGGAACTTTCTTGCAGACCTTGTAGTGAATTATTAGTGACATTACTAACAAGTCACTAGTAACAGTTTTTATTGGTACATGTCTATGATTTTTCATGTTGCCATATTGTAACCGTTTTAGAAAAGCAATAAGCCACACGAGAATGATCAGAATGATCTT
The DNA here is from genome assembly GCF_963921795.1 of Nannobrachium achirus. Taxonomy (NCBI): domain Eukaryota; kingdom Metazoa; phylum Chordata; class Actinopteri; order Myctophiformes; family Myctophidae; genus Nannobrachium; species Nannobrachium achirus. The sequence continues at coordinate 9,802,354 of NC_137825.1, read as the reverse complement.
CCGTATTTACTCTCTGTGAATGTCATGTGGTTTTGATTCAATTACCTTTCAATCGATGGGATGGAAATAGTTCGGATCACATCAGATTCATCCACATTGCCTAAATACCATACAATACGTCAGATTCCAGACTTCAGAATGTAATACACAATGTGATTGATCAAGGCCAATCATCCAAACATGTCCGCAGGGACACAGCACTGGGGATCGGCACAAAGTGGACGCAATTATTGTTTCCGTAGTTGATGCCTTGTAAGGGAGCGCTTGTTTTCTGCGGAGATTACGGAGGCGCGCTGTCTCAAGCGGACCCTACGTCCGGTTCAGCCAATCACAAGCCATGGCCGACAAGGCATCGTGTATAAAAACAACAATCGCCATCTGTACTGTAGCTCAGGTCAGGGACATGCAGAGGATGTTAGAGAGTCGGGGGCTGAAATGTTTTGGTGAAAATATCGAAAATAGCAGACCTCCAAGCTCACAATGCGTCGCGGGCGTCTATTTTCAGTGCTTAGTACAATATAATCAGGTCAATACTGGAGATGTGGCGTACTGCATGGATTTCTACACAGAGAGGGCAATTCTTTCAACATAAGATGCTGCATTCAATTTCAGAAGAGTTTGGACAAGGCAATTCTCTTGAATGCGGCCTTCAGGGATTGCATGGAAAGATGGGCATTTGCATTTCTTTCACCATATTAAAAACTGCATTCATGGTCTGGAGAGGCCACTTTTTACAGACGGATAAAAGGCTCAAGCCCTCTGTGATGTCTATGTGTGCACGTGCCTGGCGCCTGGCTCAGATTGAGTTTGCAGCATGGTAAATGATGTCGTTCCGTTGTGACACATCCAGTGAGGGGATTAGGAGTGTGGCTTCATGGTGGCACCACGCAGCACAGCAGCTCAGTCACCCCCATGCTGTCACTGGAGACATGGAAGGAACGCCTCCAAAGCCAAGGCCTGTGATTCACTTCCTAACGACATGGAGTGTGACACATCGTCACGTATCACACAAGGGGAATGAGTTCCCCGTGTCCCTCTGAGCTCTTAAATCAAGGATCTGGTTTGTATCTATGCAGATTTAAATCCTTTATTAGCGGACCGCAGAAGCAGCGCAATATATTCAGCCCTGAAGGCATGCGTTCATTCTCTCACTCATCCATCCATCAGGTGGATAGAACTCTCTCTTTCACCATGCATGTTACATGACATGCAGGGCTGCAAATCAAACATTCAAATAGTGCCGGTGCAAATCCCACACATGTTGTCCCTTGCCGTGACACAGCTGGATGTACAGTGTATGAAACAACAGCTCCCAGCTAACTGTATGTCATTACAACAGATACTGTATATTCATCTATGCTGTCGGCTACATCACAGCCTATCACAACAGGCATATTCATCTAATGCGGTGATTCTAAGCCTTTTTAATTTCAAGGAAACACGCCTAGTTTGATAAACATTAGCTGCCCCCCATTGACGGTACTATATTTTAAATATCAAAGACTCCCAATCTGGGCAAGACCTAGTCGTTGTTGTTGAGTGTCTAAACCAGTGGTTCTCAACCTTTTCAGGCCGCTGCCCCAAAATAATCATATTTGAACTGGAGACCCCCCCACCCTGACGAGCACTAAGAGTTGAGGCATTACATTTTGTATAACACGGTTCGCGTTGCGAGGCGTTGCAACCATGTAGATCTGCTATTTTCACAGATTTCTGCCTCTACTATTTGGCAATTTGGCCAATGTTTAATTTTTCATTTTAGAGGTATTAAAAAGTCCTTAAATTGTCACTATAGAAATGTGCATACATCCTCTATACACTTCAACTTGTGTTGGTTTGTTTACTGTTGAGTGAGAAAACAACGTTGCACATTAAGTTAATCATCTGGGGACCGCCCAAAATAAATTGGGGACCCCCCCTGGGGGGGGTCCCTAACCACAGGTTGAGAACCACTGTAACCACCTAAACGTAAGTACTGGAATTTGGCGTAAGTTCACCCACCCAAGGTAATGATGTTGACGCTGCACAAATCTGTTTATATTCTCTGTGAATGGAACGGGTGATACATTCACTTACGGGTCCATTTGGTTCCATTTGAACACTCACAGAGTTACAGACCCTGATGGTCCCCGCCCGTACCCGACGATGATATTATCATATCATATCACCACATTCATACCGTATATCACTTCACATCAGCCATATTAACCCATTTAGGCCTAGAATTATTGAATGCTTTAACTAATGAAAAATAGAAGATATACAAGCTCACAGCGCGCGCTGCGAGCTTGTAGATCTGCTTTTTTTTTTTAAGTCGCGAAAATGTGTGCAAATCTTTGAATATATGCATTTTCAAAGCGAACGTTTGTAACTCAAATTTTGCTTCTGGGTGGTCCCTGGAACTAGATATTTTGAGATGGGGGTCCGTGGCCAAATACATATAATTTTGGGGGTCCTTCACATGAAAAGGTTTGAGAACCACTGACACAGTAGTCTCTCAAGAACAGACTAACTGAGCTCCAGTTGAGTGAAAAGGACCTTTTCTTTGACGATGGCTGGCCAGATTGCTGACATAGAAACATAGGTTTTTCAAAAAACCTTAGAAGGATTCAAAAGACACTTATAGAATCGGGTCAAAATTCTAATTTACAAAATCTTTCAAAAATAGCAGATCTACAAGCTTGCAGCGCGGCACTCGGTGCCGCGTTGTGAGCTTGTATATCTGCTATTTTTCAATAGTTAAAGCATAACATAATGATACACAAAATGTGTACCCGTTCTAAATGGGTTAATCTACTGTATGTCACATCACATCAGATATATTAATCTACTGTATCTCGTCATATCACACATATTAATCTAATGTATGTCACATCATAGCTGATATACATCATATCACAGGGGAACATATCTGCAATCTGCATAATATCTAAATTTGATTGATTTGTCTTCATTAAAGTGTCATGCTTCTAAGGGAAGCCCAGCCCATATGGACACATATGGACACTTTCCATTTCACATTTCATTTGACATAGATAATGAACCCACATGTCAATTTGCAAAGAGTGATCAAATGAATAACCAACTTAAACACCCAAGCGTCATACTGCACATGGCAACATAAATGCAACATGGGGCCTGCACCTCACATCTTAGGAGACCAGACTTGAACCTATTTGAAAAGCTGAGATTTTCTTCTACTCCATGCAGGCTCTAGAAACTATTTATCATCTATATCATACAGTACATGGGCAACTGGTGGCCCGGGGGCCACATGCGGCCCCCACCTTCACTTAATGCGGCCCGCAGGTTAATACCGGAATACTGATATATTACTGATTTCAGTTATTACAATTCCAAACATGACATGCTTTAATTCCCTCAGTCTATATTAGTAGCCTAATGACTAGTATAGTAGTATTAAAATGTCAAGTTTTATGTCCAATTTATTTGTATATTAAAGTTAACATGCGTATATAACTAAATGCGTTTGAAATTGAATATGTTGCATTTCAGGATTCCAATTCAAAAGAGGCAAAAATAGTCGATCTACAAGCTCAAAAGGCATCGCAGCGCGATGCCTTTTGAGCTTGTAGATCTGCTATTTTTGCTTCTTTTGTATGAGATACTAGAATGACAAAGTAGGACGTAGCAATATGCAATGTGGCCCTCTGGAGTGAAGGTGGAAATATAGTGGCCCTCGCCATCATCAAAGTTGCCCACCCCTGATCTATATCTACACCAGTAAGACTCCCTAATCAGGAGATAAGCGACCGTCACGTCGCATACACAAACTTTAGAATATTGTCAGAAATATCTACGGGAGGGAAAAGAAAGAATGAGTTTTCTATGTGTGGCAAAGCAAAATGGCCGCCACTGCTATGGCCCAATATAGCAGGGGTTCCCAAACTTTTTTGTCTCAGGGCACCCCATAAATATTTGTTTTAATCCGAGGCACCCCTACATTATAATTTTCACTCCCAGCACCTTATATTTATAGCATATCATCGTTGTCGGGTGGAAACCTTGTATGTCCAAAACCCTTCATTTTGTATTTATCATCTATAAAATGTACTAAACTAGTGAAAACAGCAGATCTACAAGCACACAGCGCCTCGCATCGCGAGGCGTTGTGTGCTTGTAGATCGGCTGTTTTCACTAGTTTTGTGCGACGGTCTTGTATGATGAAGCAGGGCTTTGCTTTACCAAAAGAAGTACACCTTTGAAACTTGGAGACACGAGGTTTCTGCCCGACAGTGACGATATTTTAGTGATTATGTTGCGAGGAAAACGTTGAGATAATAGCCATTTTGCTTAGAACTGAGATACTAAATGTTTTTTTCGAGTGTCCAAATAAATTCCAAATATTATCAAATGATCTTGCGGCACCCCTGGTCTGCCGTCGCGGCACCCCAGGGTGCCCCGTCACCCACTTTGAAAACCCCTGCAATATAGGACGAGTAGATGTTAATTATCAGACGAGAGTAAAAAAGGACCCCAATGTGAACAAGCCATCGTGCTCTCCTATTAAATCCTATTAGTAGACCTTGTAGCCTATATGAACTGTACTGTCCGTGCTTTTCCAATGTGAACTGCTAATAAAGTATTCAATCAATCAATCAATCAATCAATCAATCAATCCAAAGGCCTGGAAATCCAGTATTTAAACGTCCTCCTCCAGACAGTCATATAGAATAGCGGCTGATCATTCTGTAATGGTATTTCTTCCTGCCCTGAAGACTCCATAATAATCACCTCCATCCCACCTTTTGTTTTCCCCCCCTCAAAGATGGAAATAGACTGCTGAATAATTCATGAATTCTCCTGTGTGTGTGTGTGTGTGTGTGCGCGCGCGTGTGTGTGTGACTGTGACTGTGTTTGTGTGCGCGCGCATGTGTGCATGTGTCATTTGCACAGCGTTTAGCTTGAAGAGAGCAGAGGTTATCGAGGAGATTGACTAATAAAATTCCACTTCCATCCGTTTCTGTCCAGCCCTGTACTTAGCATATTTACGATTTTCCACGCTTCACACCGTATATATCCTGCGCGCGCGTGTGTGTGCAGTGTGTGTGTGTGTGTGTGTGTGTGTGTGCGTGTGTGCGTGTGTGCGTGTGTGTGTGTGTGTGAGTGTGTGTGTGTGTGGTGCAGTGTGTGTGTGTGTGTGTGTGTGTGTATGTGTGTGTGTGTGTGTGTGTGTGTGTGTGAGTGTGTGTGTGTGTGTGTGTGTGTGCGTGCGTGTGTGAGTGTGTGTGTGTGCGTGCGTGCGTCTGTCTCTTCCTCCGTTGTGGGGATGTACACCTA
>NC_137825.1:9779553-9792053 GCF_963921795.1 Nannobrachium achirus | reverse complement strand
GCATTAATACCTCAAACGCATCGCGTTAGACGCTCAACCATTATTTTATGCTTTAGCTATTGAAAAATAGCAGATATACAAGCTCACAGCGCGGCACTCAATTTTTGAAAAGTCTGGATTTTTTTGTGTGAAAATCTTTGAAGAACATTTTGTAACTCCAATATTTGCTTCTGGGGGGTCCCTGAGACAAATATTTTGAGATGTGGTCGGTGGCCAAATACATATAATTCTAGGGGTCCTTGACATGAAAAGGTTTGAGAACCAATGAACATAGAAACATGTGTTTTTCAAAAACCTTAGGATTTAGAAGATGTTTATCAACATATTCAAAGTCTTGCACAAATTGCTCGCTGTGAACTTGTATATCTGCTATTTTTTAGTAGTTAAAGCATAAAATAATGGTTAAAGTGGTTCAATTCTAAAAGAGATGCGTTCCCGGTTTTGACGGGTTAATCCATTTCCAAACACGCCCCGGCACGCTTGCTTGACCTTGAGCCCATACATAATGCTATGCTCTCTGCGCCGGGGGGACGAAACATGAGCCGACAGGCCGAGGACGGGAGACCTACGGAGCATGGAAGGTTCATCTGTATATGTACCCTTAAACATTCTCATCTCATCTACACCTCCACTCTGATTTCCCCTGTTGATTTAAACAGATGCTCTAGTAGCAGCCCATTGTTTACCTGGTATTATCCCTGTGGTTTCGACGTACAAGATCGGCATTCTGCGATAGCATGCATGTTGTTTAGACAGATGCTGCCTATAGGTTCATTGTTTACTTGGTACCCTGTAGTTCCAATGTACAAGATTGTTATTCTGATAGTGTGTTCTTTAGAGTCTGATGCTAGCCAGGTTCAGAAGGTATCCTGCAGTTTCAAGTACAGATTTATTTTGCACTCTACAGCGTGTTACCTTGCGTATTGCAAGTCGCTCTGGATAAGAGTGTATGCTATGTGCCTACATTGAAATTGTAGTTTCATTCTAATGTAACCTCTGAAAAAAAAGAGGGGAAAAAAAGGAAAAAGGAAAACACCTATTTCTCTGTTTCCTGATCCTGCTTCATCGCATCAACATGCAGTGTTTTGTGATCAGCTCCATGGGGCTTTTAAGCCGTGATATCATTTTGTAGTCAGACCTCCAAGCAGATTTATTGTCAATATCTGTCCCTCGCTATTTCAACAGATCCGAGACAAAAATAATCACTAAAGTATAATTCTACCACTTTCCTTTCAACAACAAGAGAAGAAATTTTTTTGTGCCTTGCATGGTTTCCTCCGCCATCGATGTATGAATGTGTGCGTGAATGGGTGAATGTAATGCACAATCTCTGTAAAGCGCTTTGGATAAAGGCGCTATATAAATGCACCATTTACCATTTACCATTTATTACAGATATTATATATATATTATATTACACAATATTCTATTATGTTTAGATGGATCTGTAGAAGTAGAGATATGCTTATGGTATGCTATGAGGGCAGCTGGGGTCTGCTGGGGACACTGATCGACAGGGGCAATTCTGCAAAGAGACCATCAGTCAGTTGGGATCAATATCAGTAGGAAAATGAGCTCAATGATGTTATTTTAACAAAACGGCAGCCGATAGACTGATGGACGGGGAGGGAACAAGACTCATGTAGAACATGACTCATGACATGTGTGTTATCATGTGACATGCCCAATACTATCCCTCACAGCGTTAACAAAACAATAATCAAGAAGTGATTACAATGCAAGACAACTCTTAGTCTTTACGGCCCTTTAGCAGGCATCAAGCTCAATGCTCCGTGCAACAATGAGCCACACTTCAATTCCCAATCAGTCATAAAGCTTAATTCCACTGGCATTTTCTCGTTTGACGTGAAGCCGTAATCGAGCGTGCAAGACGACTGGGTTTTGCAGAGCTTGTTTGCATAGTATTAGACTTTGGTTCTGATTGTGACAAAGGGCTGAGCAAATACGAAAATAATTACTGTCATCGATTCTGCTTGGGAGTCAGACTCCGTCTGCAGGTATGGAGATAAAGCATTTCTATCAGACCCACGGTTGGTATTATTGACACGAATCAGGTTAGCTTTGCTTTGCACCGTGAACAGAATGACTTCTACTGTAATGGATGGTGTGATTAAGAACATTACTGAGGCTTCTATGCAGCATGTGGATGTTATTATGAGCTCCTGTATGAGGATCAAGTGGGAAACTTATCTTATATAAAAGTATGAATACTGCAATATAGAAATACTCTGTTGAAAGTCCAGAATGCAAAATTTAATTAAAGTACAAATGTATTAGTATCAAAATGTACCAAAAGTAGAAAGCCTACTCATTCTGCAGAATGTACCATTTCATACTTTTGAAAATACAAGCTCACTACTAAGCTCAGAAGCTTGTAGATCGGCTATTTTCAAATGGCTGAGTTGAATATAGGGCCGAAGTATCTTTTCCAATAATAATAATCAAAATCCTAAAAGTACCTAGTAACTGAAATTGTAAAATAATTGTAGTGGAGTAAAAGTACAATATTTGCCTCTGAAATGTAGTGAACTAGAAGTAAAAGTACTGAGAATTGGACATAGTCGAGTAAAGAAAAATTGCACTTTAGTACAGTACTTGAGTAAAGGTCTTTAAAGGCACACTGGTGTGTTATTTTCGGCTGAATATTGGAGCAAATTTCTGAGCAAAAATCGACCTCACGTTATGTCAATCACCTTTGCACACTGCCGGCCGTTTCGTATTTATTTTCGGAGGGTTGATTTTTTTCAGATTTTCGCAACTGTCAGCACTGGGGTGTCTTGCTCCCTCTCTCTCTCTCTCTCTCTTTCTCTCTAATCTCTCTCCTTAGCCTGAATTTTTTTTTTGCGAATACTAATTTCCAAAACGCTGCAAAAAAACAAGCAGTGTGCAACCAGCTTAAATGTACTTAATTCCTTTCCACCACTGCATCTACTGTATTGGATGGTGTGATTAAGAACATTACTGAGTCTTCTATGTGTACTGTATATTATGAGCTTCTGTCTTGAGGATCATTTTCAGTATTATTACCATGGCTACAGTAGCCTACACCACAAATCACCATGAAATTGACTGCTTTATGCAGGATGTTGACAGAGTATGTGTTTTAAATGCATACATTATAATTGCTGCACGATAATTGGCTAAACGTACTTTATATTGATGATTTATTTAAATGAGATGAGCTGAAAAAGATAGGCCTAATTAATTGAAAGCTTAATTAAGAGCTTGATCAAATAATTAATTAAGGGCAAATTAATTAAGGGAAGCAAATTACATTTTAGTAAACAATCTATTTGGTAATGCATCGCATACAATGTGTAGTATTGTCTTATTTGCTGTACAGCTGAGCCACGATTTGAATGTCTCTGTTCTGAAATGAAAAGTTACATTTTCATATTAAACACATACTGTACAAAATGTCTGCTTGCATTCAGATAACGTATGCTGAGCATGCCACGTACCTTGGCATGCTTTATCATAATTCAATAGTTACATACAATTACTACTATTATAATAATACCCTTATGCTGAAATAAGGTCTTTTTAAAACAAAGGGAGGGTTGCTAGAGGAAAAGACAAATATGAGGTTCAATCAAGGCTTTCAAGGTTTTTGTTTCCGGTATAGTCTGTTCTCCTATATGGCAGTGAATGCTGGACCCTGAAGCCAACTCTGCAGAAGTCTCTAGACGGGTGCTACACCAGAATGTTATGTGTAGTGCTCGACATCAGCAAGAGTACACATGTCACCGACAAGAATCTGTATGCTGGAATATTAAGGGTGAGCGATAAAATAGCAGTCAGGAGAATGAGACTTGCAGGACACTGCCAAAGACACCAAGAGCTGCCAGCCAGCAAACTGGTGCTGTGGGAACCAACACATGGGCACTGGTCACGAGGACGTCCCATACTAACATATGTGGATGAACTCAAGAAAGACGCAGGAGTGCAAAGCACCAGCGAGCTGGCCAGATGTATGGAGAACCGGGATGACTGGAAGCGACGATGGAAGGCTTGTCTGAGGCCCACCTAGAGATAAAGATTAAATATGAAGTGTAATTTGTCGTCGCGGGGGGCATACCCCAACAGCCAGTTGTGCGTAGGGCACCAAAATGGGTTGCAGCAGCGGCCCTGAATGCACCACGCATTCCTCAAATCCTACAACTCCTACTACCCTCACAATTAGTAATAGGATACAGTAATGCACACGCCGGCACACTGCAGGAGGTGTGTGGTGTCAGCAGAGGGGCGGTGACGTGTTTGAGGTGTCAATGAGGTGCTGATGGCGTCTGTCTCCCTGTGGAACCACGGCCTCATTGACAGTAATGGAGGAGTGGAGGGTTGACAGGACAGGCCAGCAGTCTAATGGAGGAGTGGAGGGTTGACAGGACAGGCCAGCAGTCTAATGGAGGAGTGGAGGGTTGACAGGACAGGCCAGCAGTCTAATGGAGGAGCAGAGGCTTGACAGACAGGCCAGGCCACTGTAGCAGCTGTTGCTCCCTTCTGCCTCACGTCTCGCTTGACTCGTCCCGGTCAAACAACATCGACCGTTTGACGCCGCCGTTTGGTGTTGTAAACTCTATTCACACATCGCAATGTTTATTTAATGGAATCCCCAAAACTATGGTAAAAGTTAGCTAGAAAGGTGCAATCCTGGGAAATTGCAATTGTGGTTGCACTGCAGTGAGTCACGGGTTGCGGTCGGAGGGATACAAGGCATCCGCTGATGGGGAAAAAGTGTACTGACCTAATGAATTCTGTCTTATCATTTATATTAAATATTGTGATGTTATGTGAAGCTTAATTGACCAATCCTGTCTGATTGGACATAAGTCCAATGGGCCTGGTGTACAAGATACACTACACCACTAAGATACCCATGTACCTGACAAAATACTTCCAAAACATCAAGGACGTCCACAATTACAACACCAGAGGCAGCTCAACAGATCATGTTCGACCCAGATTCGGCTCAAACAAAGGTTCAAATTCACCCTGACCCTTCTATTGTAAATATTTTTTTTTACTGATAGTACTGTGTTCTGTCTGTCATTCAATGTTATACATATAAGTGTAAAAAAAGGATCTCAATGTAAATAAGCCAAGTGCTTTCCCGAGCGTATCCTTTTGGTTGACCTTGTACCAGTGACACGCTTCCTAGTTTCTTCTTTTTTTCGCACTGATTTTTGACACTGCACTATTAGGTTGTTAGTGTTGGTAGTTTCTGAGTATTTTTGCTTTGTTTAACATTGACAGTGAGATACTTGTTTGCACTAACTAGCATTGACTGCTATGGTCTCTTTTGCAAGACACTTTATCTATATATTCTTATATATTATTCGCCCCCTCTATTGATGCACCTTCTCCTTATTGGTACTGTACTGCTCTTGTCTTTGTTTTGTTTTTTTCCCTCTTATCTATCTTTCTTACGTCTCTGTAACTTTGTAAATAACTGTATACTGCTGTGCTACTACTGGACAACTAAATTTCCCCCTTGGGATAATAAAGGTATCTATCTATCTATCTATCTATCTATCTAACTGTACTGTCATGACACTGTACCTTCTTCCTATGCAAACCTCTAATAAATACTTCAACCACTCTAACAAGAGGCTTTCCTACAGTACGTTTTTTTCTCCTTGCCATCACTCTATCACAGGGGTCTTCAAAGTGGGTGACGGGGCACCCTGGGGTGCCGCGACGGCAGTCCAGGGGTGCCGCGAGATAATTTGATAATATTTGGAATTTATCTGGACACTTAAAAAAAATATTTAGTATCTCAGTTCTAAGCAAAATGGCTATTATCTTAACGTTTTCCCCCGCAACATAATCACTAAAATACGGTCACTGTCGGGCAGAAACCTTGTATCTCCAAGTTTCAAATGTGTACTTCTTTTGGTAAAGCAAAGCCCTGCTTCATCACACAAGACCGTCGCACAAAACTAGTGAAAACAGCCGATCTACAAGCACACAACGCCTCGCGATGCGAGGCGTTGTGTGCTTGTAGATCTGCTGTTTTCACTAGTTTAGTACATTTTATAGATGATAAATACAAAATGAAGGGTTTTGGACATACAAGGTTTCCACCCGACAACGACGATATGCTATAAATATAAGGTGCTGGGAGTGAAAATTATAATGTAGGGGTGCCTCGGATTAAAACAATATTTATGGGGTGCCCTGAGACAAAAAGGTTCGGGAACCCCTGCTCTATCAGCACTCTCTCTGCCGTCACTCGCTCTCCCTCTTTTTTCCCCCTGAAACCTGCATAATGATGATGGAGCCTGAAACCTGCATAATGATGATGGAGCCTGAAACCTGCATAATGATGATGGAGCATGCACAAAAGATCATTTCTAGTCTGATGCAGATTCTAAAAGCTGTGTGGGAAGTCGGAAATCCGTCCAGGGACGTGCTGGGCCCCTGATTCAGCCCGGGAAAAAGAGTTGTAGAGGCCCTCATTGCGCGCTATAGAGAGAGATCTCTCTCTATAGCGCTGCTGCCACTCAAAGATTTCATGACAAGCGACAAGCCACTGGGCCAATTACATGAGTTAGATTTTGTCGTTGTCGGGTGGAAACCTTGTATGTCCAAAACCGTTTGTTATACATGTACTATTTATCATTTAAAAATGATTTAAACTAGTGAAAACAGCCGATCTACAAGCACACAACGCCTCGCAGGCTGTTTTCACTACTTTCGTGCGACAGCCTTGTCTGATGAAGCAGGGCTTTGCTTTGCGAAGAAATCTACACATTTGAAACTTGGAGATACGAGGTTTCTGCCCGACAGTGACGATTTACTTTGTTGGCCACCCAACCCCAAAAATGGAACGAAGGCCGACATTTTATTTTTATTTTTTTCCTAATGGTCGGCCTGGACCCAGGCCGGGAATTACAGGCCGTTCGGGAGCTGTCCCGCTTTTCCCAATGGCCAGCACGTCCCTGATTCCGTCTGTCTCTAGAAACCTCAGCCACTTTGGTCATCAGACCACAAACACCAAGTATGGAAATCACTGGATCATTAAGGCATGCTGTGTGTTTGCAATCAATTGTTTATCATCTGTGTTATGCGTGCTACACTCCCCTGTGTTCTCATTATAGAACACTACACACTGTTTAATCTGTGTTCTCATTAAAAGAACACCACAGAATGTTTAAAATGCTGCCGTGTGCACGCAAACGAGCGAGTGCACGCTTTACATAAACACAAGTAGGTCGGAAGTGTCTTATTGTCGGTATCAGCCGGTAACACGCGGTCTGTCCCCGTTACAATGCGCTAGACTAGACCACTGGGAGATGGATTGCGGAGGTGGAGCGCCACACCTACCATCAGGCCACAATCAAGCCTTGCTACTCATACGCTGAGTTGGCATGTGCCCGGGATCGAACCCATGACCTTGTAGTCCAAAGGTGAGAGCTCTACCCGGCTGAGCTACCCGGACACAATTCATATGTCAATACACAGCAGTCATGACCCAAAGACTAAGATGCAGATACTTTACAGTGTATACTGTAAACATAAATCATAAGTCAATGCACAGCAGGACCTACTACAGTATCAGTCATGACCCAAAGACTAAGATGCAGATACTTTACAGTGTATACTGTAAACATAAATCATAAGTCAATGCACAGCAGGACCTACTACAGTATCTGTCATGACCCAAAGACTAAGATGCAGATACTTTACAGTGTATACTGTAAACATAAATCATAAGTCAATGCACAGCAGGACCTACTACAGTATCTGTCATGACCCAAAGACTAAGATGCAGATACTTTACAGTGTATACTGTAAACATAAATCATAAGTCAATGCACAGCAGGACCTACTACAGTATCTGTCATGACCCAAAGACTAAGATGCAGATACTTTACAGTGTATACTGTAAACATAAATCATAAGTCAATGCACAGCAGGACCTACTACATGGGGCGGCTGTAGCTCAGGAGGTGGTGCGGGTTGGCCAAAGATCGGTGGGTCGGAGGTTCAAATCCTGGCTCCTCCTGTCAACATGTCGAAGTGTCCTTGGGCAAGACATTGAACCCCACGTTGCCCCCAATGAGTTGGTTGGTGAAAGCCTGCCACCATTGGTGTGTGAATGTGGGAAGAGAGGACGCTGGTGTCGAATGTTCGCCGCTTCACCTCCCAATGAATGAATGAATGAACCATTGTAAAGCGCTTTGAGCACTTGGAAAAGAGCTATAAAAATGCAATTCATTATTATTACCACAGTATCTGTCATGACCCAAAGACTAAGATGCAGATACAAGCATAAAGACTAAGATGCAGATACAAGCAGCCAACATGAGTTTTCTCAGACGGGTGGCCGGTCATCCACGAGAGACCACTAGAACCACAACTTCTCAGCCAGCTGCTTTAAGGTAGTCTAGTCATCTAATATGGATTATAATAGAATTTTTACAATGCAAATATGTTTATTTATTTATTTATTTTTAATATTTCTGTGCTTCACATTTGAAAACTGGGATATTCTGCATAATGGGTACTTTCTACTTTTAGTACTTAAAGTACATTTTGATTACAATACTTTTCTAGTTTTACTCAAGTACATTTTTATTACAGACTTTTACTTAAGGGGTAGCAAGGGTAGAGTCACACCAAACTATGAGAGTGGATTCCCGATTCCACCAATGTATTTCAATGAGATTTTTTTGCAGGAATCCTTTACTGGCAGGAAACCACTCCATTCCCGTAGAAATAGATTGGTGGAATCAGGAATCCACTCTCATAGGTATTTTGGTGTGTGGGCACCCTAAAGAAGTATTTCTACATTGCAGTATTGAAACGTTTACTCAAGTAAAACATCTGAGTACTTTTTCCCCCACCACTGCCATGCACTGCTATAAACCATTTGCTTCAGAATTGTACCGTCTCTTGCCTCCCTTTTAGCTTTAGGGCTCTGGCTTCTCCATCCGTGCAATTATATCAAGCTGGATTTACAACCCAGAGTGAGGGAGAGAGAGAGAGAGAGAGAGAGCCTCTAATGGAATATCATAGATTTATAGTCGACAGGCCAGGGAAAGGGGAGTAATTAAACATCTCACGGACACCTCTGGAAACATTTATTGCAGAACAGGAACCAAATGAGTGCTGTCTGTTTGGTCTGTTATATAATAGCAATGAACTTGGACAAATAAATATTATCGTCTCTCCACCTGCCGGGAAAGCATCGCGAGGAAACGAGACACCAGAACATCACAGGGACAAAACATCAGGCATCCAGTGTTTCACACATTGATTATGTAAGACATTTACCATGAGAGGGAGTGGGTTGTTGGCTGATTTACCACTGTTTCAGGGTAAATCAGCCAACGACGAACAACCCACGACCCTCAAATGGTAAATTGCTTTTCTACCACTTCCAAATGAAAGAAAACACAGTTGTAACTTGCATTGATCTTGGAAATGTTACAACCGCAACACAACAGTGGGCGGGGTCCATGAGCCAACTCAAGGTTGTTGACTGATTTACCACTGTTTTAAGCCAATCAGAATCCAGTATCTGAACATGCGACCACAAAAAGTGGTAGAAATACAATGTTATACAGGTACAGATGTGCTGTTTCAACTCTTCAGTATTTCCTGATCTTTTCATGAACATTTCCTGCAAAAGCATTTTTTCCACATGTTTCTCTCCCTGTTTTGCCTTATGAAGAATGGAGCATATTTTTGCCAAAACACGGAAAAAAAACGCTCCATTCCCATTGAAAATCAAAATCCACCTTCATAGGTAGATTTAAAGTCAAAGAAGGTCATAAAAATACAAAAAAACTGCTGATCTACGAGCTCAATGTTCTGCAAATCCCCTGGAAATCTACTGTATTGGCAATGGCAGGACGTGTGAAGTTTTGAAATGGCACTTCTGTATAGCCTATATAAATATATGTGTCCCAATCTCACTGAGAGCCAGTCATCTCGGAAAGTACAGCTTTAGACAGGGACTGAAAATACCTTTTTTTTTTCCTCACTAAAATGTGATAAAGCCACTAAAGCATTTCATAAATTTCAGGCTACATTTCACTTAAACGCCAGAGCTTAACTCTGCATGTAAATAAGACTTTTTTTAATTAATGTGAGAGATCGTCAGGTCATTTGCAGGTTAGAAATTTATTTAGAACTTGAATATCTCAAAAGTAGTATTTCAGCATGGCATCATTCTATAAGCCATATCTTCAAAACTGTTGGGTCAATCTCCACAACCAATATATCATTTTGTAGCTATGATCCCCAGCTTTCAAATGAAATGAAAAAATGAAAATGAATAAAAATCCAATGACTGGCTCCCAGCCAAATTGGGACACATATTAGATGGTATCGACAATATCTGCCTTAAAAACAAATCACACCCAGTGTGAAGTGAGAGGTGCCTTTTATGAGTAAATTTCATTAAGCGTGTGGGACAGGGCGGGACGGACATACAGTACATATAGACAAAGTCAGATGTACTGTAGGAGCATGCTCAAAACACATTATCGGTACCAAACCGATATCATATAATTAACGAAATACTGGTTATCTGAAGCTGAAAAAGCATATTGGGGTGAAAAAGAATGCATATTCAATTCAACGTTAAGTAAAACTACTACGTTTTCGTTGTTTGAAGTCATAATGTACTGTAAATGGATTAAAATACCAAATAAATCAGGTAATAAGAATACCCAGCATCATAGTTCAGGTCCTTGCACATTGCTGCGATTTTTACTTTGCATTTTCAAAATCCGTATAAGCAGTCTTCAACCAGGAAAAGTGTCTCCATCCGGTGAAATATTTTTCATTTCGCCCTAGAAATGTATTTGAAGCGTGTGGTGGGGGGCTCAGACTGCGTCCACTAAGTAGAGTAAGCTTTCAGCTCCCCAGTGATACCTTTGGTTTGGTGAGGGGCGAAACAGTTTGTGTTATTTTCGGACCAGACGAGCGGGTTTTCTGGTTTTGCCAAGCCGGAGCGGAGGTAGAGTAAAATAGTGTTAGGGAGAACTCCACTAATGCTATGGACCAGAGCTATGTGCAAACGTGATTGACATAACATGAGGTAGATTTTTTCTTCTAAGTGCTCCCAAATTCGCTCAGATATTTGCAGAAAAAGAAAAAAAAACAGTAATGTGCAAGGACCTTTCCTGTATAAAAGCTTTTAGGTAAAGCCTACGGGAAACTTGTATTGCAATGTCGGTATTGGAATCTGTGTCAGTCGATTTTACCGTGCAATTAATCTGCACCGAAATCAGCCAAACAAATCAATATCATGCAACATATTATAGTACATCTGGATGCAAGACAGAGACAGAGAGAGAGATACGCAGGGTTGTATTAGCATGGCAGACATAATGCAGTACTCTCTGCTAATCCTCATCTCTCTCTCTCTCTCTCTCTCTCTCTCTCATCTCTCTCTCTCTCTGTCCTGGGGAGAAGTCCACTCAGGGGCGTCACAAGGGGGGGGGGGGGGGGGGGGGAGTGGGACTGAGTTACTAGGGCCCAAGGTGTTGGAGGGGCCTTAATTATGTTATACTTTAGCTATTGAAAAATAGCAGATATACAAGCTCACAGCTCGGCACCGAGTGCCGCGCTGCGAGCTTGTAGATCTGCTATTTTTGAAAAGTCGTGAAAATGTGTGCAAATCTTTGAATATGTGTATTTTTTAAGCGAAGATTTGTAACTCAAATTTTGCTTCTGGGGGGGTCCCTGGAACGAAATATTTTGAGATGGGGGTCCGTGGCCAAATACATATCATTTTGGGGGTCCTGCACATGAAAAGGTTTGAGCACCACTGACATCGAAACATAGGTTTTTCAAAAAAACCTTAGAAGATTTGACATATTCAAAGATTTTCATGATTTTTTCAAAAATAGCAGATCTACAAGCTCGCAGCGCGGCACTCGGTGCCGCGCTGTGAGCTTGTGTATCTGCTATTTTTCAATAGTTAAAGCACAGGGGCCCCCCGCAGTGAATCCTTGTACCCAGGGCCCAGAATTTGTGAGACACCCCTGAGTCCACTAAACGACTCATCAAGCAGGGTGGGTTTGGGTCAGCCCAGAGCTTTGTGACTGATGTCACTGCACCCCATTAGAGCAGGACAACCACAGAGATGACACTCTGATCCATCAGTAAAACTGCAGACAGAACTAATCCTCTCACTGATCCTCTCTCTCCTCTCCTCTCCTCTCCTCTCCTCTCCTCTACTCTCCTCTCCTCTCCTCTCCTCTCCTCCAGCCAAAAGCAATCCAGCCAGCCAAACACCACAGTCGCACAATGAGAGAGAGGGTGAGCAGGCACGTGCGCACACGGACATCAAAGGGGGGCTTGAGCCCCTGCCCCTTTTATCCGTCTGTAAAAAGTGCCCTCTCTCCAGACCAGTGGCGTCAGTTCAGAAAAAGCTAAGGTATGAAGGCGCGCGTTCAAGACACCAGTCATGTTGCCGTACCTTAGCAACAGGCATGATACATTTATTTTAAGAAGTACAT